>NW_010104239.1:9260-44894 GCF_000699245.1 Pterocles gutturalis | reverse complement strand
CTGGTACCTGGAGTTATTCTTGCCCAAATTTGTTCAAATGGATTTTGGGAAGTTTAATTTTTGTTACAGGCTAGTCTGTATTCCATACTAAATACATGGGAGAAAGGAAAGAAAGATATTTCCAAAATTATTCCAATTGGCATAAATCTTAGATGATCAGAATCATAGAAAATTTTAGGTTGGAATGAGACCCTGAAAGATTGTCTGGTCCAACATTTCATGGAAAAGGGAGCCTAGAGGAAATTATCTAGCATCCTATTGAATCACATCTGCAAAACCTTCAGTGATGGAGCCTCCACCAGGTCCCTGGGGAGGTTGTTCCAGTGAATGATAATTCTTACCGTAAAAAAATTCTCTCTCATGTCAAAATAAAGCCTCTCCTTGTGCAACTTGTATCTGTTATCCCTAGTCTTCTTTATGTGGCTCCTTGTGAAGGGAGAGACGTCATCCCCTTTGTAGCCACCTTTTAAGTACTGGAATACCATGATGAGGTCCCCCCCACCCTGAGTATTCTCCAGGGAGAAAAGATCTAAGTCCTTCAGTCTTTGCTCATAGGGCAGGTTTTCCAGCCCTTTGATCATTTTCATGGCCCTCATTTGAACCTCCACAGTCTGTCCACATCTTTCTTAAATTGTGGGGACAATAACTGGACACATTACTCCAGGTACAGCCTGACAAGTGCTGAGTAGAGTGAGATGATCACATCTCTATCTCTGATAGTAATGCCCCAGGATCCAATTTCCCTTTTTTGCTGCAGAAGCACACTGCTGACTTGTGTTCAGCCTGTTGTCCATCAGGACTCCCATATTCCTTTCAGCAAGGAACCAGCCACATGGATCCTAGCCTGTATAGGGCTCTTATTCTGTCTGAGGTGCAGGACTTTGCACTTGTCTTTGTTAAACTTCATGCTGTTCTTGCTAGTCCACTCTTCCAGGCTGCCAAGTCTCTGTAAGATGGCTCTCCCAAATGACGTATCCATCTCAAGCATCCAGTTTGGTGTCATCAGCAAATTTGGTGAGGATACTTTCAATTCCATCATCCAGATTATTTATTAAGATATTGAACAACATCGGACCCGGTATCGATCCCTGGGGGACCCGACTTGTGACAGGCTACCAGCCTGAGTAAAAACCATTGACCAGCACTGCCTGCATGTGACCTGTTAGCTAATTTCCTACCCATCTCAAAGACCAGCCATCCAGTCTTCATCTTGACAGTTTGTCCAGGAGAAGGCTGTGGGAAACAGTGTTGAACACTTTGCTGAAGTCCAGGTAAACAACACGGACTACTCTCCCCATGTCAACAGAAGACCTTATTTTGTTGTAGAAAGTGATCAGATCAGTTCGGCGTGATTTGTCTTTGGTAAATCTGTGCTGGCTTTTCCCAGACACCTGCTTAATTTGATTAATAATAGTTTCTAGGAGGACTCATTCCATTGCTTTCCCAGATATTGAAGTAAGAAATTATGAACTAGTTGTGAAATTATAAAACTATCTCATGATGAGTAATTAATAAGGAGAAGAGAAAAAAAAGCTAACAAATACATATTCTTACAAGCTCTATTTCTTAAAATACATATTTGAGGTAGCAAACTAAATTAGGTGTAACTTGCTGGTAGGTTAATCTGTTATCTTAAAACATTGTAAGTTTAAAATAGAAACGAACAAGAATAAAACATCATCTGATTTATAGAGAATCTTATTCAAGAAATGTGTTTGAGAGTTTTTTTAAAAAGCTTTGTTTATATTCGGTAAGTTAACAGGAGAAAAGACATGGCAAAAAATCTTGACATTCTAATTGAAACAGAATTAACTTCTGAAAACAGCAATGCAAGCATGCAAAGTTATAATGTCAGGGAAGGACTATCTCAGAATAATTCTCTTTAGAGATGAGATTACTGATTGTTGCATCTCAAAGCATCCAGACAAATGTAATAGTGAGATGGCACTCTGTGAAGTGGTATATTCAGAGACCTACTTCCCTGCTTCCCCTGCACTATCAGGAACAGAACTTGCTAACTGAGAAAATAGTCAAGCATTTTGTTGAATAAAAAGTTGCAGTAGCCTCCTAACTTGTGTATTTGGTGGTTTACCCTATATATTACATAAATAATTTTTTATGTATGCTTTGTAAATCACATTAGGTCATATCATTATCTAAATTTAAAAATAAATTACTCTAAACGGGAAAGTTTTGTTGGTCTTGTAAAACAACTCAGTAATTTAGAGCTATTTAATGTTTCCAGGTCTTCTTAAGTGCAGATATAGGTGTATGATGAAATGCTACTAGTGTGATGTTATTTGCATATAAATCTGTTTTCAATAAAGTGATAATTTCCTAGAACTTTCAAATGCATCTGACTACTTTAGGACCTGTGGCAACCAATGTGGATCTCTGATAGGCTTTTACCTAGGCTCAAAATGTGTTTTTAAACTGAATGACTCAGTTGTCTCTTAGAGTCACAGCAATCTTAAATTCACATGACTGTGATCTCTTAGAGTGCATGAGCTAAATTACTTACGAAGACAAAAAAGCCAGAAGATGCATTCCAGGAGTGCATCTATGCACATGAGGCCTTATTAAGTATTCAGCACACAAGATCAGACTAGAAGTAATTCAAAGTATCTGCCTTTGATATTAATACAATATGGTGTGGGATCCTCAGCAGCAACTGTTTCACTGCACAAATCCACCCCTAATGGTGCTAACTAAGGATACAAAATCGTAGACAGTTAGAAAATATGTCGAGCACCATGCAAGACTTGATTTGTGGTACAGTACCTGCCTTTGATTTGCTCAAAAACTACAGTTCAGCCACAGACTTTAAGGTTGGTCAGAAGCAAGAATTCCCCTTTTATGATTCTAATGCAAAACTATTGAGAAGCTTGAACACCTTCACGTTCAGCCTAGGACTTCTAGGACCGGCCTGGTTTTGGTGGAGCAGCAGTTTTACAATGCTCAGAACAATGGAGCTGTCCAAGACTTTCAAAACACCAAGGTCTCCAGTGCAAGGAGGCTTGAGTTCCGTTATATATTGGAGGTCTCACCAGTTTCAAAATAGTCAGGCTGGCAGGAAAATCTGCAGATTTCCAAAGTTTCTGCTGGAAGATTTAATATACATCAATATTTGGAATGACCCTCAAATATCCTCCAGTTTTAACCAGTTATGATCTACCATAGAAAACTGTTAAGTCTGGAGCTTGCAGATCATCTTTGTTGCACAGGAGCTGTGAATGGAGCTGACAGAAATTCAACAGCTTCCATGGTTTTGACATTTTATTCTTTTTTGGAATGAAGACAAAACCTTTTACAGGGTTTTATAAAGCAAAATAGTGTTGAAAGATAATTTTTTTCCACTTGTAACAGGAAACAATTTCTTTCAGTCTTGCTTTCCCAAACTGTTTTTCTCATTCTCCTCTTCTGGTGTCTCTGATAGGTCTATTGGAGAACTATTTTGTTATTTCTCAGGACTAAGAAACCATTACATTGCAATAGTCAACAGAATCAACACTAAAAATGTTCCTGTTATGTTGAAGTATTATTCTTTGAAATAGATTCTGTTTAAGTTTCCAGCCAAATGCAATAGTGAACGTTATAACCTCTTAGGATAGATTTTATGGTAATACTTTACATGAGGGGTTATGCAGCTGTAACTTTAGTAGTATAAGATGGAATATAGTTAGATCAGATATGAAGTGACAATATTAGAATAGTAAGTTGTATTAATTGTGAAGAAAAGTTCCGTGTTTATAGCTGAAAAGCCTATGGGTGCTCTTGGAAACCTTAACGTCAAGAAGTATTTCTTAAAGAAAACCATATAATTATATAAAGAAAAAAAATGTATATACATTGGCTGTGATTTTCAGCTGATTCATCTCAGAAAAAGATCAACAAAACTTAGAAAGAATTGGATACATTGGCTGCTAAAGACTAAAATTTGATTTAGATGTTGATTTTATAAGAAATATCATTATTTTCCTTCCTGAATATCAGTGTGATCTTTTGCAAAGGAAAATAATTACACAAGAAGGTCCCTTCCGTCTTGAAAGACTGCACGACATCTGAGCCATCTGAACCTCTTAATTCTACCTCTCTGAAAGTTACTTATATAGCTTCATCCCTGAGCCTAGTGTGAACTTTAAGGCTTTGAAGAACATTGGGTTATTGCAAGGTGTATAGGTTGTATCAGTCAGTGATTACCAGGTAATTTCTTTCTTGCTTTTCCTATAGAGTAACGTCTGGTCAAGTACAAACAGCTGATAAAAATTCTGGAATTGATCAAGAAGGACCTGAAATAAAAGATTAATGTGGACATAAATGTGTTTGTTCTTCCTAAATTTTCTACCTATCTTAATTATTCTGAGAACTCATTATCTGGAATTGTTAGTGAAAACACTTCCTGTTTTTCCAAAAGTTTATAATTCTCATATCCATTCACAGTTATCAAAATTACTGCTTGGTCAAAAATTTGCTTAATCAAAATCTGTTGCAAAAAATCAAAAATTCTACTTCTACTTTCACAGTGTTGATTATATTTCTCTGTCTTAGTGTCTAATCTATCCATGGAATATTTAAAAAAAAAAAAAAATTATCCAGAATGGGGAAAAAAGGCTGTATCATCTTTATTAAAAAAAACCCTGAAGGTTGAACTACCTGTTCTAATGTTGAAGTGCTCAACTGTAATAATATGCTTAATTTGTAACATGGTTTTACCCATTCTGACTTCATATTTCTTCATCCTTAGTTACACTTCAGTAGTAACAATGAGCTGGTTTTGTATAACACTGGCAACTAAAATTAGATTTTGAAAGCTGAATACCAAAATATGTTTAAGTGCTCCATTGTAAAGTTTAGGCTGGAAAAACCATTGGCACCAGACTTTCAAAACATATATAACCATCCTATAATCTGATTTACAGTACAATAAGTACATTTTGATGAATATGTTTATTCACAACCATTTCATTTGGAAGCCTAACTGAATACAGATCATATGCCAATTTTGGAACTGCTTGCTGAGATGATTCTAGATATCAGAAATAATTATTTTCCTTTATCTTTTGTCTTTCAAAATTTCATTTAAGATTTATTCAGAAGTTATTCCTTAAAGCAGAATATATAGACAAATCCTTTCCTTCTAATGCACTATGTTGTTTCCTCTCAAGAAATGGTGAAGTAACTCTTCCATATACTGCTTAAACCACACAGAAAATCACTCACAGTCTAACAGACACCTAATAGTATCAGAAGCACTGTGGAGTTCTTGCACTAGTAAATATTGAGTATCTCTATTAAAAAGGCTGATTTTAAATTCCCTGGTATCCTTTCAATGGCTATGGCTCCATACCCCCAAAAAAGGCTGCAGGCAGATTCCTCACACACCCTGAGAAATGTGGGGTACCAGTCCTCAGTGAATTGCACAAATCCTGCAACGAAGAGCCAAGGTCCCACAGTCCTGCTCTCCACCTAGCAGCCCGTTCCCCAACATTTACCTTGATGGACATACCCAGACCTACTCAGGCAGAAGAATTACATCTCACCAGGGAGGACAAGCTAAAAACACAAATGAAGGAGCAAAGTCAGCACTGAGATCCGTCTCCTTGCTTTCTGTTCTGGGTACCTTGACATCTCCCTTGCTTTTCCCTCTGAGGACAAAAAGTGAACATAACGGAAGAATGACTACCTGTGCTGTGAGCCTGGAAATCTGCTCAGTCCTGCCCCTGAACAAACTATAAATACAGCCATAGCTGTTTCTCTGGGATCTTTCTTTTCCACTTAAAACCCTGAATTTGTTGTTCACCATGATTACACTGCTCTATGCTGCTTGTTTTTCCTTCCTCCTTCTTCTTCTCCTTCTTCTTCTCCTTCTTCTTCTTCTTCTTCTTCTTCTACTTTTTCTTCTTCTACTACTTCTCCTTCTTCTTCCTTTTCTTTTTCTTCTTCTTCTCTTCTTCTTTTCTCCAAGTTGTGCTTATGTAGCATGATGTGAGTAGGTTTGATTTCATTTATCCTACTTTTTCATAGAACTATTGATTTTTTTCCTTTTTTAAATTTCTACACTTTTTCTTTATTATATTTTAAAAACAGTGTTCTTAATCACATGTGCAAAGATTCATTGCAGTCAAAATATAAACAAATCTTTATATCTGAAGAATTAGCTGAATAGGACACAGTTTTAAAGAGGAGGTAAAGTAGATTTAATGGTTTGGCTTGAAGAATTGCATTTTATTTATATGCCTGACCCTGAGTCAAAAAAAAAAAAAAAAAAAAGGAACCTTCTGTACTGAATATATAGAATTTGAACTCTGAGCTTCAACCTTGTGAACTCACAGAACCACTGCTGTTTTGCCTGTATCAAGACACATCCTGAAACTGTTCTCAGCCACGAGGTAGAAGGCTCATAGCATGACCACATATTCAATGTAGACCTAACACAGGGTGATTGTTGTCTGAGGCTACATTATGGAAAAATAAATGCTTTATACACTTTGTGAAATGTGGGGGGAAAAGAAACACAAAAACCCCACCAACATCTTCCTCTGAAAAAAACAAACAAAAAAAAACAAACAAAAAAAAAAAAAACCAAAACCCAACCAAACAACCCTCACACCCCTGTCATTTCTTCCCTAATCTAGTTGTTTAAGTGGGGCACTTTCAAAGAACCATTATAGAGTATATCTGTCTTTATTTCTCCAAGGTACCTCAGCAGGAGAACAAGCATGAGAAATGCTTGGGTAACAACAGAATCAAACTTTTTTTGTGCTTCACTGACGGAGCAATGCAAACACTTTCTGTTATAACTGCATCCTGGCTACTTGTATTGGGTTTACATGGCAAAGTTTTGGTAGTGGACGGGCTGCAGGGGTGGTTTCTGTGAGAAGATACTAGAAGCTTCCCCCATGTTGGACAGAGCAAATGCCAAAGCCAGCCAATCAGCCCTGTTGGTAGCGCGTCTGTGATAACATACTTTGGAAAGGGTAAAAACTGCACAGCTCTGGGAGAGAGGAATGAGAAGATATGAGGGAGAGAAACAGCCCTTCAGACAACAAGGTCAGTGAAGAAGGAGGGGAAGGAGGTGCCCCAGGTGTCGGAGCAGGTTCAGTTATAGCCCTTGGTCAAGACCACGGTGATGCAGCTTCCCTTGCTGCAGCCCATGGGGGTCCACGGTGCAACCTGCGGAGGACCCCGTGACAGAGCAAGTGGATGTGCCTGAAGGAGCCTGTGACCCTGTAGGACGACTGTGCTGGAGCAGGGTCCTGACAGGAACTGGGGCCTGTGGAGAGGAGCCCAAGGAGGTGCATATTTTCTGGCAGGACATGTGATCCCATGGAGGACCCAAGCTGGAGCAGTCTGTTCCTGAAGGACTGCACCCCATGGAAAAGACTCACACTGGAGCTGTTCATGAAGAACTGCAGCCTGTGGGAAGCACTCACATTGGAGAAGTTCATGGAGGACTGTCTCCCATGGCAGGGATACACTACTGGAGCAGAGTAAGAGTGGGAGGAGCAAGGAGGAGCAGGAACAAAACATCATGAACTGACCATAAACCCCATTCCCTGTCCCCCTGTACCACTCAGTGGGGGAGGCAGAAGAGTTGAGAGTGCACTTCAGCATGGGAAGAAGGGATGGATGGGAGGAAGGTGTTTTCAGATGTGTTCTTGTTTCTCACTATCACCATCTGCTATTAATTGACAATAAATTAAAATTAATTTTCTTCAAATTGAGTCTGTTTTGCCTGTGACGGTAATTGTTAAGTGATCTCTCCCTGTTCTTATCACAACCCATGAGCTTTTCATCATATTTTCTCCCATTGTCCTGTTCAAGAGGTGAGTGGGCACCTGGCAGGCAGCCAAAGTCAACCCATCACACCATTATCCAGATGGAGAAAGGAAATGTACTTAATGCATAGATAAATGATGTTTAAAATATCCTTCTTAGAAACTTTAAATAGAAATAATTTCTATTTTTCTCCCTTATATCTGTGGTGGTTTGTTTACATACTTATAAAAGAGAAGCTGGTGGCTCTTATTTTATAGAAGCAAAGCACTATATTTGATAGAAAGCAGAAAAGTAAAAATTACACAGCCACATGTTATCACAAAAACTTAGGCAAACCCAAAATTTATTAGGAATATTTTATATTTTTAAATAGCAACTTCAAAATGTAAGCATGCTGGTTACACAAAATGAACATGTAAATATAGAAAAAGGAAATTTTTTTTCTGCATCTTAATCTCCACTTAAGTGTTCAGTTATGACTGACCTTATTTTTATCCAAAAAAATTTTGTAAAGTGAAATATTAATAATGACCCTAAGTAGCTGGGAAACTGTTACTTCCGTATTAGAATAAGCAGCATAATAAAAATGTCAGGGAAATTCTTTTTCTGGAAGAAGAAGTCCACTTGCTTAATAAAAGGAAGTATTCATGTTTGTATTAAACTAATTATTTGTGAAGTAATGTATCCCTATGGAGATCTTATTGATTTAATTAGGGTGTAGAACACTTCTGAAGCTCTTCATGTTGGACGCTCAAACTTAAACAATATAAATATTTACTACAGATGAAAACAGGAGTACTGAAAATAGTAGAATATGTATTTCATTCTGTTACATGTGAAAGTATTGGTAAATTGTATAGATTTGTTATTAAGACAATCACATCAGTAGTAATTTTACAGTACCATATGAAGGCTAGAGCAAAACATGGTTCTTGCTTACATACACATGCTACAAGAAACCTTCTGGCAAACTTCTTGTTTTATTGAATTTTATAAAATTTATCAAAATACTCACCAAAAATACATATTACCCCATAAAGTAAAAAAGTGACTATTTAGATAGTTTGCTAGTTTTATAATAAATAATGGATTGGGATCGTCTGCAAAGGGACTCAAGCACTGAAGTATATAATGTTCAGGTCCTCAGTGATCTGGGAAATACACAGATTTTGGGTAGCCTAGGATTGCCATGCTAAGTAAGCTTAGTTACCTAAGGTACTGAAAGCAGATTAGCTCTACCATCTGCAAAGCATAAAATATATATGGAAAATCAAACACTTAAAACCAGGTTTCACAGCAGGCAGCAAGCTGGCTGGGTTATAACGCCAATATCTTTTTTTCTTCCTCTGCAACCCAGAACAGGTCAGTTATTAAGTTAGGAAAAAACCCAAAAAACCTCAATTTCTTTTGACAACCAGACTAATAGTGAGAGATGCCTATAGACAGTTTTGAGCTCAAAATGTTTCTTCAAGCTAAATCAGAAAAAGGATTTAGAAAACAAGAAAGCAAGCAAGCAAGCAGCACCCCCCTAGCACTTTCAGTGAAAAAATAAATGGCCTGTAAACATATCCAATTAGGAAAAAAAAGAAAAAGAAGAAAAGTAAAAAACAAAAACAAAAAATTTTTGCTGAGGCCAAACATTTAGCTATGTGTGACACCTGTGAGTGTCATAATTGGTGAATAATGTAATATACCTGATCTGTAAAATCAAAAACTTTGGAAGTCTGTGTGAGGCAGTCTCATGCTGAGTAAACTGAGCTAAATATGGTACCAAAAGCAGATTATATGTTAGCTAAATAACATGCAGGGCAAATGGGTCCAGAGCTAAGGTTTCCTTCATTTTGTTGTAATGTTACTGATCCTTAACTCTGTAAACCGCCAACAAAATCATGCACCAGACAAAGCTGCTAAGCAACACACAGTGTTAAACCCACAGTGTTGAGAATCCCATTGAGAGATGCTTAAAGCAAAAAAGCCAGATTGAGGCCTTAGATGTGTCAGCATACATGACATCTTGAATTTCATTTACATAAAGTTGTCAACTGTGTATACTTATATACATTTAAAATGGGTACAGCTCTTCCTGACAATTATAGAACATGTTTACCTGAGCAAGCAAGGAGATCAAAACACAACACTAGCGGAAGTGATGCATCCATTGACTCCAAATGACATCTACAGAAATGCTAGTTTTGCAGAATCTTCTCATTGTCACCTTCCCCAAAACCTATATTTAGGCATTCCTTCATGTGACCCTTGCACCATCTCCTGATTCGCACTCAGAGGAATACACCACTGTCCCCATGACTGTGCTTGAAGGAAGGCAGAGGGATACAGGGCATACAAGCAGCTATAATAGAGGGATGCTTTCTGTCTGATCCAATGTCATAACTGGGAAAATGAAATGTGACTGTCATTAGGCAAAGAATGTGCTTTCTTGTTATGTGATAAGATGTATGATAATCCACTTAAGGCTGATCTTTGGGCATTACTGACCTGACTTATCAAAATTTTCAGTAGCTTCTTTTGAATGGTTTTAATATCTTGCCACTCACTGCTCAGGGCAATGACTGTGAAGCATGACCAAGCCCTCAGAGGAATGATAGCGCCTTCTGGAAAAAAAAAAAAAAGAAAAAGGTCAGCATAGCATATACTCACTAACACAATTGTTTTGAACTTTCCTGCATGATTTTGAACTCTCCAGTGAATTAAAGGGAAAATATTATTTAATTTTGGAAGACTTACCTGTAAAGAGGCAAAATAAACTTTCTCCATGTGATCAATTTTGGAAAACTAGGTGAATTTAAAAAAAAATAAATCTGAGATGTTGATATGTACCTACACGGTCATACTTTACTGAACATACTAGAAATAATTCTAACAATCATAAGGAGATGACAGTGCCTGCTTAGGTTTTTTTAAGTACCTAAAATAATATATATTGATTGATTGATTGATTGAATAGTCTGAGTTTGTTGAACAAGGCCTAGGACCACTATGAATATGAGGATCCAGAGTCTTCAATGTTCTGGGCCTACCTGGACATGCAGAACATGTTTGAATAAATGTTGTGTGAGTGGTTGAGAACAAGATATCAGCAGTAAACTCTACATGGACTTATGAGTTAACTGTTAGAGACCACAAGACTGATGGTGATCAAATCAACATGCTGTAACCCTAGGAAGAACTCCTTTAGTGTTTGGGGTTTTTTTAACCTTATTTTCTCTTTTTGACCTGTGTTCTTGTTTCATGTCCTTCCTTCTTTCTCCATCTTTTGCCAATCTGCCAAATGTCCAGAATTTCTTCAAAACACTTTGCTATGAAATTCAAATAAGATTGCTAATTAAACAATTCCTAAGTATTAGAGGTACAAAAATGTATAAAGTCTATGCATATACTTATGTTTCTGTGGAAGACTTTACAGGTCTTCTAAATGTACTTCATTTATGGGATTTTCCTTTCTTCCCTGAAAGCTTTCAAAAAGGTTGCAAAAATCTACAAAATCTGTTATTCTATTACATTTATAATGGCACACTTAATGCTAATAAATCCAGGGAAAAGCTAGGAAGTCATAGGACTTCTAAAGTTTTATTCAGAAACATTGAAAAGTTTTGTGTTAATGCTCGAAGCTTGAATTCAGATTCTGCGGAGATAAACATATACTGTGCTCCATTATAACTATGCTATGATTTGAAGCACTTTCAGTTTATTTATTCTTAGTTCTGTCACGCTTTTGCAGTATTCTGAACTGTGTAAGAAGACTGATACCTTTAACTCAAACTCCTGTCTTTAATAAAGAAACAAGATACCGTATGCAGTTGTAGGAATTATTAATAAAGAAACAAGATACCGTATGCAGTTGTAGGAATTATTTGCCTTATTTTTCATGGAGATGAAAAAACTTATGCTACCATAAATGAGGATCAGAAATAATTCTCTTCTTAATGGCTCCTAATCCAAACTACGAGATGGAGAAAATAGAGTTTTGTTTAAATGTTAAACACACAGGTATCCAGAGAGTCATGTTTGCTGCTATCTGTCTTCTCTCCAGGGTTAAACTGAACAATACATCTTCCATGAAAATTTCAGCATGTAAAAGTAAGGTATACAAAGAAGTGAGAAAGATTGCTCCCACAGGAAAATGTACTGAGTATAACCGTTGCTCAGTGTTAGAGGGATGGCATTACAAAGGAAGACGTTAATTCACAGAGCTGAACCCACAAGAACTACAAGCCTCATGTAGAAGCTTAGCTGAAAGAGTAATTGGAAAATAATTTCTTAGGGTTTTTGTCAGCCGTCTTTGTCCTGTATGCATGTTTATGTATACCCTTTTGAGCAGGAATATCAGGAAAGGACTAACAAATTAAGGAATTCAGTGGTTAAACACAGAAAGGTGCTGAGACAGACTGTTTAAATGTTTATACATAAATTTTATTTCCCTTTTTGTATACATTAATCTGCATTTGTATACATTAATCTGCATTTTTATACATTAATCTAATTAGGCATCTTTCTGTTCATTATCATTAAGGACAATATTAAAAAGACATTAAGTGCACCTGTCAATAAATTAAGATTATAGAGCCTTATGAATGTTGCGCTTATCAAATGTCATCCATCTGAAATATCAGCCTTCAGAATTTCTGTGGGACTGTACTGGAGTCTCACGCTTCTCTGACCAGGTTCTTTTAGATATTCCACATGTGGAGCATGTAATGTTTAATATCAGATTTACTTATTTGAAGATATTTGATGTTGCACAGGTTTTCTGATTTAGCAAAGTGATACAAAATATACTGAAAACACATTACAAGCGTAAGTTTTACTTAACAAAATAAAGCAATCACAATACACAGTTCAATCACAATGTGATTCCCATTGCTTGTCTCTATAACGTGCTCATCACCATGACACTGGTCATCCCCAACTGCTAGGAAGTAATACGTGTGTTGAAGACAGGTCAAGCCTGCTGCTCTCTTTGCGATTCTTCCATTTACACCACCAGCTGACCCACTCACTGACATAGCTGTTTATCAAAAATAAGTCACTGACTGGTCCCATTTGTGTTGTGGCGGTCAGCTTTTCAATACCTTTGTCAATCAAAATCTGCTAGATTACCTGAGCTTCATGGGCACATCACACTTGCCCATCTCTACAGAGCCTTCTTCCATACTTTTATTGATCAGCCACAGACCAGAAGTTAGAGAAGAATGACTTGATATTTGTAGCCCTCCACCCCAATAGCTTTTTGCTAGATTTTCAGAAGGCATTGGACTTAGACTTTTTCCATTGTTCTACAGACCAAGTAACTTACCTTTTGGCAGTAAATGGCAAAAAAGTAACTTTAATGTCAAAAAGTATCTGTCATTTTGTCCTGTAAATGTTCATATTCCTTGTAAATGGAATTATATTTACAGTAGTTAATAGTTTACCAACTTACTCTGGACATCTGAAATAGTGACAATTACTTTCCACTAATGATAAAGAGATCAAATAGAATAACTATCTGAAATGTAGTCATCTATGTTTTAGCTGACTACACGTGGCCCCATGACTAATAAAAGCATATAACCGAAACACAGCTTCCAATAATGAAAGGGGAAAAAAGAATGTGGCTCCTCCCTCTTTTCATTCATTTCTTCTATACCCTAAGAATGAGTTTTTAAATTACATACTGTAACAAATATGCCATTTCTAATATGGAAAAAAAAGATTGCGGTTATTAAAGCTTTCAGTCATTTCATCCAATAGATCTGGATGAAAAACCAAGGAACCACCACACTAATAACACGCGTGACTGCTACTAAGTACAGGGAAAACATTTAATTGAGAAGGACTAAGTCAGGGACAATCAACAGATTTTGGATCATAAAGATCACATAAGGCATGGTCTTGTCCATATAATGCAGGCATCTAAATATTAGGTGCATAGTGTAATTGAGTCAGTATAAAGTACAAGTATTTGAGGATATCTAAAGGAATATCCCACTTCTCAAAGTCGTATGGAAAACTGGAGGAACATAAGGACTACTCACACAACAAGGGCATATTAAGGCTAGAAGTTATTCAAAAACCAAGAATAGTTGAATTTGGCTAACAGTTGTTTTTCACTTTTGTCTGAAACTTTTTTTTACCAATTCATTATCAAAATAAAGGAATGTAATTTATCTTAAAAGTATAAGATTAAAAAAAAACAAACACAATAATAAATGTTCTTAATTTGCTGATTGGCAGAAAGAAACCAAGCTAAGTATTTTTGATGTATTCCACTAAGTATGTCTCTTCTTGTATCCCATCCGACTTTTCAACTAAACCTGACCATGTTGCTTATTCAAGGAGCTTTGAACAGGGATTTAGAAAGTCTTAGCTTTTTCCCAAATGACATAGAAGATTGCTTCACAATCAATTATGTTACCTTTAGAAACTGTAATGTAAACCTTTTGCAAAATTGGATTTTTTGGGTTCTATATTCATGAGACAAAAAAAGTTAGTACTGAGTGTAGAGTTTTAAAGTCCATTTTCTTTCACTTTGCATGAATTTCCTATTTCCTGTACAGGTTAGAATGCCTCATGACATCCTAAAGTTAAAGAAAGGCAACCTTTTTGTCAGCCTTATGTTCTCCTGGAACACGGAGTCTTAACGTTTTCACAGCATGGGTTAGAATATAATTAGGAGTTGTATTTATCATTTCTCCTCTAATTTTCCCTTGCACATCGCACCATCACTTGTTTGGATTATTAAGGCCATATTTCCTATGCCTGTGGATTTCTTTGAATATGGCTTGATAGATGAAGAAAAAAAGGAGTCATATCAAGACCCAAATTATCCCTCATAATATCATCTGCTTAATAAATCCACGAGGTAGGAGATTACCTGCTCTTACCTTCCTCTTTAATCAGGCAAAGAGACACTTCCAGAGGACTTTTCAGCCTTTGGCACCTGATCTGCCTTCTGCAGTGCTAGGATTCAACTGCCTATGACCTTTGCCTATGCATTTTGGTGCAGCCCAGATGTGTGACCTTGGCTTGGCACAAATGACAAAAATTGTTGAACTATAAAAGACTATGCAAGCTAAGACCTTGCAAGATAAAGGAAGTGAAAACATAGGCAGAAGTGAAACTGTTTAGACTAATAGTATTTGAAGACTTAAAAGAAAAATGATGACATAAAATAGTGTAAAAACCCAAGAAAAAAAAGCAGTCAGAAGGCAACAATTCATTAGAACCAAGGATCAGACCAGACTTTCGCAAGAAGCCCTGGAGGAAAATATTCCCCACTTGACTGATAACTGTCTGGACAGTAAAAACTCGCAGGGAGTCTCTACTGATACTGCAAGCCTGATTATCTGAGTAGCATAATATTCTAATACTCATGTCTACTATGTGCATTAGCCGATACACAGCTCCTGTGTATTCTTTGATATACTTTTCTTACAGAGTCTTTTTTCACATGGTAAAAGTTGCCTGAAAAATAAAGAGGTGCATCTGATTTCCCAGTCTCTCTTCACTAACTATACAGAGAACTTAGAAAGCTAGTCAGTGTCAAAACTCAGATAAACTCCACATAAAATGGAGGTATGCAGGATTTTGTGATGGGTTAGCAGGTTGTGATCTGCAGTGACTATTACAAATTCATAGACCACAAATGAGGAACTGTTGTCCTTGAGATTTCTGCATTGTATGAAAAAATAGAAACTGATCTTATACGATCAAGCCACATGCTGAAAATTTTATATTGACTAGTTCCCACATTTTCATGAACATTGGTCTTGAAAGTATGGGTTTGTGGTTTGTGTTTTGTTTTTTTTTTTTTAATGGCAGGAAAAAAAACCAAACAACTATCTTATAGATATTTATTTGACTTTTAAAATAACTTTTGAACTATAAAACATACATGCAATTGTATTCATATTTTTTTTGTTCTCACTTGCTAACATGTCTCTGTCATCAATATTGGTAGTAGAAACTGATTTTAGAGGGTTTGGGGGTTTTAGCTTTTATTTTTATTTTTTTTTTTAATTTTTATTTTTCTTCTAATATACAGCCTACTAGTAACATTGTCTTTTTTTCTTCTATTTTTCTAAACTTTTTTAATGTTCCAAAAAAGAACAGTGCCCTTCCTTCATTTTTATTTCATTTTCAGTTTATCTAAAAAATTTGTTTACTTTTTCGATTTTATATTTTACCTTTATTTTCATACTCAGGGTGTACCCTGAGAAAAACAATTACAGAGAATACAGAGATCTAAAATAATAACAGTAAAATGATGTTAAAAGAATTGCATGTTATTCATCCTTGCAGAAGCTGACACACTGACACTAGTTTTCAGAGAAAAATAAATTCTAGAATGAATTTATATATCTTGTTTTATTTTATTGTTTTACATCATGTTCTTCTTGTGTTTTGAGGAATGGTAAGGACAATGTTCCCTAACTTCAATATAAATTCAAACATTCTGCATAATGAAAAAAACACTAGTAAATTATAAAGATGATCTGAAATTTTAAAATCTTATCCTAATATCATCTTGATATGTTCTGGACATGATTTTGATGCAATTTTACCCATTGTCCTACAGAAACTGTTGCAAGACATTTTGTTTAGACATTTTATTTCTGAAACAGTATATGTCAGAAATGTTGAGGCCTGTGGAGTTGGAAGTCAAACTGTGCACTTTGAATTACATCTGTGAACAAAACAGAAGTCCAAAATGCTTCTGTAACAAACCAGTATTTATTTATTAGATGTAAACTAGTGTTTTTGTAATTTTCTTCAAACAGAGCTGAAGTCAATTCCAGGTACAGACACAAGAGGAAAAAAACATTAAGAATAAATGGTGGAACTTGCTCACATCTTAGAAGAAACGTTTCAGTGCCTGACCAAAACACTTGTGTCTATTGCTGTTTACTAAAGCATCCAGGATTATTTAGGACTTCAACAGTTGAAAATGATTAAATCAAAAGTAAAATGATTGTTCCTGTGAAGCACATTGCTCCCTTTTTTTCTCTTTTTTTTTTTCTGAATCTGCTAGATTACCTCTTATCAGCCCAAGCTGTGAGGTTGGACTATCTGAATTTTTACCTTAAGTGGACATGCCAAAAGACACCAAAGACAAGTTATCTCTGAAGACAGGCTTTATTAGAACTCAAAATAATAAATTAGATCCGATAAGGGGGTTATTTGAAATGTAATCTACACATGCCAAGCCATCAGCACAGAGTAAAGCCCTGCCTGCTGCATTCACAATAGAAACTTATGTTTTAGAGAAGTGCAGATTAACCTCAGGGGAGACATCCCCCAGTCAGAGCTATTGCAAAGCAGTCTAGATGTCATCATCACAGCCCTGTTTAGACAAATGTTTTGTATTAGTTTTCAGAAAGACCACAGAAAAACTAGGGTATGGTGATGTTTACTTACACTATGACACTGACATAAAGCACAAGAGACATGAACAAATGAGAGCTGCTGAAGGCACATGAACCATGAGAACTCCATGCCCTGCACCACAGCGCAGGGGAGCAGGGAGCACACGGTGCCTGCACAGTGGCTCTCACAGAGGATTTCACTGGACATCCTTCACATCAGAGATAGGCCTACAGTTCCTGTTTTCTGTCACGTTCTATTCAATCTCCCTCAAGGTACACATGCACAAGGACACACATGAACAAACACACTCACATCTAATACAGGATTATTTGTCAAGAACCTGAACACTGTTGAAGTTGCCATTAGGGCCACAGAAAGGAATACTGCTTGATATTTAAAATGCTGGTACCAGGATGCTAATACTAGCTTGAGAAGCAGCTAACTCTTTAGCCCTTTCAGCTTGCCTTCTCACCATTATGGCAATCACCAGGTTCATCCACCAGGCCCACGGACAACTGGAGTCAACTATCATTTCTGTGGTTATAAAGTGTGTGCAAGGGGCAAATTCCTAATACCACATCTCCTGCACACCTTGGCATGGATGCAAATAAATATATCAAAGTACATGACTTAAGGCCCTCAGAACAGGGCCATGTATAAACAAGTGTTACTTTGTGTTAATGACTGCAGCGATGACAGAAAGTTACAGGGTAGTAAATGCAGTGCACTTGGTATATTTTACTTGGAATGGGATACTACTTGTCACGACATTCCCCAAACTTCTGGCTTAGCCCTGGCACAGAGACAAATACACGGGCCAGATGAGAATCTGACCTCACCTTTTCAAAGCCGCTATTACCTTCACAATTACCTTGTATGATTGTGACAAGAGAAAATAAAATTTTAACTGTGCACCCAGCCAGTAAATCTTGCAGTAGCCTGTTTTCTCTAGCAATAACACCTCACCCAAGACATAACTTGCTCAGAAAGAAAAATCCTTAAAATATTCCAAAAGTCACTAATATTCCGTGAGTCTTATACTTCTCTTTTTCCCTCTTGGAGTTTTGGAGCATCTGTAACTTCTTTGAAGGTTCCCAATTATAAACTTGCACTTCCAGTCAAAGAATGGGAAGTGCATTGTAACTTTTGCCAAATGATACAACAACCCTCACCAAAATGATGTTTTAGTTTCAAACCACGAGGAGTATCAAATCCTTTGTGATAATACTTTTCAGGGAAAACTTGAGAAAGCAACTACGGCATGCTTGAAATCTTTTGGCGAGCATAAAGAAAGAATGAATTTACTTTGTAGTGTGCCAGGGTGAACAGACATTACAGATTGTCTAAGGTAGAAGATTTTATCTGTAGGCAGATTGAAGAGAAACAGAACCAAGAAACTTCTAAATTTGAGTAGTTCAGCTGGAAAGGAAGAGTCATGTGAGAACCATCTAAAATAATCAGTAGTTTTGCAGTTGGTATGGCTGCTGAATTGTAAGCAACAGTCAAAAATTTTTCTTCAAGTTAAGAATCAGAAATAGAGCCAACCTGCACCCTCATCACTAATAATATTTCCCAAACCTATGTGAAAACAAATGTTTAGCTCCATCAGGCTCCTTCTCATTAACATAGTATGAAGATCTTGTTCACTTTTGAAATGTCTGAAATTACAGCAATTAATTATATCATAAGGCTGGAATGATCTTGCCATCATTGCTATCTTTGAAGGGTAGTATTAAAAATGTGTGAGCTTCAGGAACATGGCATTTTTAATTCTCACTTCAGCCACCTACTGTGTCTCCTCAAGGCTTCATATAGTACGTTTAACAATGTTTCAGACTGCTTTTCCACACTTAGTAGAATAATTGACATTCATGTTTTGAAAAGTGATCAGGGGATTGTGGGGGATGGGCAAGAACAAGTGTCACCTTTCTCACCCAGTAATTCCTTTAGAAGAAAAACAAACTTGCACAGAATTAATGAAAACTTTATGCATTTTCACAGATTATTTGTTAGCATCTGATTAAAAATAAAAAGTACTAGAGGGTTTCTATTTCACATTCTTTTTGGAAATGTGACAATATTTTCACTGGTTTATATTTGTCAGTGGTGTTCTGCATAAAAGACAGAGTGGGTGGTTGGTAGGGCTTTTTTTGCTTTCACAAGGTATCCTTGTGTTTTAATTTGCTGTCGATGAACCAGGTACTGTATAGTTATTCTACAATTTATTTCAGCACTCTTAATTTAACTATTTTATTCATGAAAATACCGAGGGGGGGGGGGGGGAAGGAAGAAGCTTTGCAAAGCTCCAGGTGTCTCTGTCACAAGTTCTAGTACCAAGAGAAAACCAAACAGCACTTTTAACTCCTGCCTCACCGCAGTCATCCTCTTCGCCACACATTACAGCCATTGGGGCATGACAATTAGCCCCCTTCTTTTTTCAAGATTCTTCACAAAGTCAAAACTGAGGGTTCAGCTTATTCCAAGTGTTGAGTCTTTCACAAAGAACCTTCTACAGATAATTCCATCTCTTTAAGTGAAAGAAATCCCAATCTGATCTACTTCTCTGATTTCAGAGTATTTATAAGTAGAATTACAGACCAGGTAGAGAAGACAATGAAGTCAATAGGTCCCAACCAAGGAGAGCTTCTAAGGTCAGTTTCGGTTACTTGATTTTTTAATTCCATTTTATAAAAAATGGCACTGACATTTATTTACATTTTGGCATCATCTGCAGGTTATAGTCAAGGATACTGACACCATTGTACTATGTGCTCTACAATTAATACAAAAACTTAGTCCATTCGTCCCAGAGAGTTTCCTGCATGATTTCAAAAAAGAGACAACAAACTTCTCTAAAAGAGTTACTCATTTTTTATCTGACTTCTGACCTGAAGATGATATTGTAAGTCCTAACACTAGTGACAAGAAACAGTAGTTATTAAAGTTTAACCTTAAATCTAAAGAAGATGAGACTGCAAATATTCTGAGATTTAATGTTCATGAGCAAATGACTTTCCTGGTCCTACTAACTTACCATTTTTGAGAACTTTTCTCCTGCTAGGGGCTTCAAAAGGAGTCATCCTTCTATTTTTCAGATGTAAAAATAATTTGTCCTTGTATCTTGTAATCTTTCATCAGCAAAAGCTATCAATGAATAATAAGGGTTACTACATGGAGGTTTTTTTGCTTTTGGTTTTTTTTTTTTTTAATTTTTAACGTAATAATAACTACCACCTTAAATTTGTGCTAGACAGTGGTGCTGCATAATTTTTAAATCTTTGTAATGCCATGTATACTGTAGATACTTGTTTCTATCTATGCCACAATATTACAACACAGTTTAATAATAAAAATCAATACTCTGAATTATGTTAAACTGTTAAGAACTGATGTGCATTTAGCAAAGTTGCTCACAATCCATGTTTTCTCAGCTAAGAAAAGCATTTTGGTAGTGTCAGAACTATTTCTTTAAAGCATTTTACCTGAAACAGTGCAGAAGGGGAAAACCTACCCCCTTTTAAGACATATACACACAGACATACACACACAGACATTGTTCTTATTGTAATCCATTTCTGTTACAGTGCTCATTCTGGTTTGCTTTATAGCTATGACAGAGAATAGAGAGTCTTGCTATCCTGATAGCATGGAAGTAGCACTTTGTATGATACAGTAGTTTTGATACACAGATACATATGTCCATACCAGTCATCTTATTTTGTGTCACAATTCACCATTTCTTTTTCTATGCTTCTGTATTAATACCTAACTTCTCAAAATGTGTGTGTATATGACCTGACTCTTCCGGTAGGGAGAGAGTGACATAGAACACAAAAAACCTAGAAGACTAGGAAAAAAAATGTCTTAATGGATATAAAGGCATACTGCCAGTAATAATGTGAGGAAAAAAAATAGTGATCACACAGGGCAAGAACAATTTCAAAAATGTTCCATGTTTTGCAGATACAATCTATATATTTTACTTTATATTTCTTTTTGACCTCTGTTTCATGAGTGTGTTGGTAAAGAACTGAAATATGCTGGACTGATTTTATTCACCATTATCAATCTTTAGTGCTCCTTGCAGAGAACTGAAGAATTTATAACTTACTGAATCTACCTACCAGTTTTACCTGAACAGCACTGAACAGGAGCTATACAATGTCAATTACGCAGAGAAAACAAGCTCTTCTCTTGATGCTCCAAAAAATATGGAGACATTTGTATTGTTGACTGTCCCCCAAGATACTCACTAAACAACATGCATCAGCAGAACATGGTGCTGGTTTAACATGTCACTGAATCCCCAGCTGGCGAAAGCAGGAATATAACAACATCCCATTCTTAACTACTTCAGTACATTCAGAGGTGAGCTCAGTGTCATTAAGACTGTGATTCTAAAAGGTCTTTTGAAAATTAGACTGAAATGATTACTGGTTTGTCCACTTGTTTGTTAGAGGACAGGGAAGAGGACTTTCAGTTCATGAAATAACAAGATAATAGGGTCTTATGTACACCCACAGGTTCTGTAGCCTCTTTGCTCCACTCCTCAGAGTTTGACTGCTCACTACCAGTTCTCATGTGATCCAGCTCTGTTACCTAACACATGTCCATGACATCCAGCTAGGCACCACATCTACATCCCACTGGAGTTAACCAAGATCTCCTTTGGATGTCATGTGGTATCTCTTTGGTCTTGAGACACTATTTCTGTCAGTGTTTTTTTTCTCTCCATTCAAGATTACAAAATAATGAGAAATGGTGATGTCACTGCCTACTGGAACAGTGTTTATTGTACTTTATTGTGCTTTTTGTGGTCTGTAGCTGCCCTCCAGCTTGTTCTTTGCTCTCTTCGGTTACACTGTTTGCTCTTTGATGTGTTCCACGTACATCATTCACATCTTGGCACCAGGTTAAGTGATACTGAGCCACTGATATTGATATAGGCAAAACACCCCAAAAATTTATTGTGCCAAGCTAGGACTGTGTATATTCATACTGTTAAACACTCATGTTGTTAAAATAAAACTAACCTCATTAATTTCAGACCCAGACTAAAATTAAGAATATTCTCTAGATTAAAAGTTGTTTCAAAAACTGAATATAAAGTACATCAGCAGAAACAAGTGGTAATTTTTTTAAAATATATTAATTCCGATTTTTAAAATGATGTAAAACATGTTTTCTCCTGCAATATCAATTTTTGCACCTATTTTTTTTCAGAGAAATGAAAGCTGCATATTGGATTTTCTGGGAATGGAGGGAAGACATGGGTTAAAGGTGTCACATGGATTTTTTAACTATGTGTATGCCAAAGGGACTTTATGACTAACACCAGAGGGGCCTGTGAGAACCAGATGCTGTAAATATCTACTGAATCCTACAAGTACTGAACAGCATGGATGCAGTCTATAAGCTTCTGCTTTTTTTTGCTACATATTTTTCTCTTGCATAGGCAGGACAAGCCCAGCAGCAACAGTCTTCAAGATATAGCTAGTGGTTGGTTCACTTCCAGCAACTGTTTGGAAAAGAATAGTTCTGAGTGAGCCATTTCAGCAACTAGAAATTGCAGCCATCTACTGGTAGCTGCCAAAATGTCAGTCAGAGACTTTAGGGCTTGCCATCTATTTATATTGTCTCCCCAGACACATCCAGGTTTGTACAAATAGCTGCTGAACACCACTTGAAGAAAGTGATATCTACAGTGTGACATCTGGCCCCTTTGAACCTCTGTTGTTTGACTACTGTATTTTTTGCTTTGCATTTGTGTAAGCACACCAATGCCATTTAAATGTTTAAGAAATTTAATGTCGTTTATAAAAATAAAAAGGAATTTAATAATATACCCTTTTATTTTTCCCTTGATTTTTTTTCTTTTTTTTTTTTTTTGTCAGTAGTAGGCACAAGCAGAAATATTAAATGATAAATTTTGCCCCGTGATTGTAGAAAAGCAAATGTACTTGCTGCTTGAAAGAACAGCTTAGTGGTGGTGGTCTGATTTCTTGAAACTGTACAGAGCATACATAATAAAGCACTGTCTAAGTTACTTTTATGCCCAAATTACTGACATATTCAAATTTTTATTTATTTGCTTTCTATTAGACATGGGAGATTCTCAAGGTCCAAAGGTGGGAGAATTCTCATTGTTATGATCTCCAGTACAATTCCTCTCTGGTTGCTGGGTTACACTGCTTATTAACCATGCTAGGAATGCAGAAAGATTCTCTCTGTTGCTTTGGGAATACAGTGTTTTTGTGTTTTAGCAATGGGTAGACTGCTTTGGAGGGGCTCCTAGACAAGGGAAATCTCAAGGGGAGCATGAGAGACAGAGAAAATATTTGGACCAGGTACAGGATATGAAGGAGTTTTCCTTCCTTAAATCTTTTAATTGAATGACTGTTTTATCTCAACATTAGTCATGGTTGTCTGGGTTATTTCACTTCTTTGCAGGCAAGATCCGTACCTTCTCTTTCTTTTCACCAGCCCCTCGATTGCAATTTCTTCTGAAGGTATGTGCAGTTTATATTTTAATGCCCTGAAACTTCTGATGCCTTGAATGATAGCCTAGCATTCCATATTGATTTTTTTTTCTTGTCTTTATATCCTTTGATAAGAGGTAACAACTTCCCATTTTAGCAGGTGAGGAAAGATGATGAAAAAAAAAAAAAAAAAGCTTTTCAATGGCAGTTGTATTTGCTCAGTGCTAAATAAGTATGTGTTACTCTGCCTTGCCAGTAAATTCTGACTTAAGTCATAGGGTATACTAACAGCTTAGTACATTCAACTTTGGTGGAAAGTTCTGTGTAGTTTAACTAACAAGCTAACTCTGTCAAAGGAATGATGCTAAGTCAGGTTCAAGACATGGATATGGGCCAGATTGAAGTTTTCTTTTCAACTAGGTGTACAGCGAGCTTTTGTGCCTGACAAATCAGTGGAATTCAATGGATGCAACAGATGCATCACATCAAGTTAGAGAAAGACACTGTAACGTAAGTGAGATGCCTGCTATGGCATAGATGTGCTGTTACTTCTGCTTGTGTTAAGAACAGGATGGTTCTACTCCCCTGGACAGAACATCACTCACCCATTAGCACTTGAAAACAAATCTACAAGTGACAAAATACAGTTTAGATTTATATTAATATCATTTCCATTGCCTTCACTGACACAGGATCCATGTCTGCATGCAAATGAAGAAAGAAAATATACTTTTCCAGCTTAAAAATAATTTAAAGTTATCTTGCAAATTGTAATATTTCTCTGAAAAAAATGGTGGAAATTGACCAGTTATTCTTTTAAAGGTAAGAGTTCAAGATGAAATAAAACTAAGATGTAAAATATCTGTTTCATATTTTTCTCCTCTCTTGAATGCTTATTGCACTTAAACACTCTAATTCTATGTATAGTCGCACATCTTTCTTTGAAATTAACCTTTGTTTGTAAACATTTTTTTTTTTGGAAAATATAACTATTAAGCTCTTACTGTTGTCCTACTCAGCACTATCCCATTACTGACACTTGTCTGTTGAAATAGCATCCAGTTAATGGTTTACAGTGATATGGTACATTGCAACCAACCCTCTCTTGTCCAAAATAATAACTTTAAATGTCATATACCACTACAATCTACTGAGTGCAGCAGAATTATGGGATCTCATAGGACAGCTTAATGGAAGGGAAATCAAATACAATGAAATATTCAAAGTGTGTGCTGCTTTATTTATATAGGTGTACCAATCAAGTAGACTAGTAGTTCCACACCAGTATACAATCAATATTTCAGTCTAGAAACTTCATCGATTTCCAGTTTGATTTCTGAGAAAATAAATAGGTTTCCAGCACAGAGTTTAAAAATCTGCCTGTGCCACACAATGAAGTCCAGTGCAGGCATGAAAGAAGTTGTTTAGCTAGTCCCCTCTGCTTAGTATTTCCCTAGGCTTTCTGGTGATGAACATGAGGACCGCTTTTCAAAACTTCTGTGGATATGCTTCCTCAAGTGTTGATGGCATTTCTGAATGATTACTTGAGAAAAACATTATAGCAACCAAGCCATTCTAACTTACTTTCAAATTTATCATAAACAAGTGAAAAAATGAAAATCATATCAACAGATAGGCTGATACAAAGCAAAGGTGACCAGGTTTATGATTCTTCAGCTGGATTTCTCTCATTGCTTGTTACATAATCGTAGTTTGTGGATTTTTTTAGATGATTGCATGTTTTCTTTCTTTGATTCCTTCACAAGACGTGAGTTCTCCTGGTTATATACCTTCTTAAATCATTTTTCCATGAACATTCATTATTTGTGCATGAAGTATTTTATTTTTACAGCAATCATACCAACAATAACGTCTTCTCTTGCAACCTTGCAATTCAATTTCCCAGCAGAAGTACCAGGCTCTCAAACTGTATTGGCATCTGCCACTGTTGAGCCAAAGCCAACAACAAAATGAAAGAGGAAAACACGAGGACCTCATGTCCTGCATTACAACCTGAGTTAGCCTCATTTTATAGTGCATTCCACCATGAAGATAGAGTAGTCCATTTAGAGATGTGTCAGGGCTATCACACCAGGGTATAGCATTGCACAGCATATTTTGGATACAACTAAGCTTCCTGCCTTACTCTTCTTTGGACTGCATCATCTCTCTTGCAGAACAGTGAATTTGTGCAATGTGTGAAATTGCTTATACCTGTGTTTCAAGTGTTTCGGCATCTGAGCCTCCGGTTCATCTCCACACAGTTACTTAATCCTGAACAGTGATAATGTTTAAAAACTTACTTAAAGTCAAATAAAAGATCCCAAAGTGGTACATGTGAAAGCAGGAAAAGTGAAGCACACCACAGATCTGTTAGAACAAAAAAAAAGTTAAACAGAAAAGAAAAAACAACCCAAAAAACAGTCTGTGCATATGAACCATGATCCAAAACCTGCACAGTAAATGGGAGGACTTCAGTAGCATGACTGGTACTAAACCAAACCCACATGTGGTTTTACTGGTGACAACACTAAGCGTCATTGGAGTCAATGTAAACATAGGCAACTAACGTCAGAGATCATTTCACTGTGAAAATCTCAGTGAACCCAAGAAACTGGTCATTTAGAACCTTAAAATACTTACTATACACCTTATTCTCACCAAAGCTTAACAGAGGCAACCAGCATAAATGTTTAATATTTGCATAGACATTTCTCTTCAACTAGAATATTTTTACCTTATGAACATATAGAAAAATATGATGTACATATAGAAGCATTATTCTCAGCTGAGAGAACTCTCAGGAAGGTCTTGGACTGGCTTTTCATGTCTGGATTTGTCTCCTTATATTTACTTTTAACTTTTCCCAGACATCATTCTTCTTCTTCAGGCTGCTCTCTGCTTCATTTTATGGTCTCTATCCACTCTGTTATTCTAGCACTGTACCTAATCCAGGATTTATCTGTGCAATGCTGAGTAATTGATCTCCCTTTAAATAACTTGTCAGTCCTCTGGTGGTGTTTACTGTACTTTTTGGATTGAGAAATCAGATAGAAAGTCTCTGTTTAAATGAATGTGTGTGTACATGTACTGTAAGCTTGGTAAGTCTTACATAATTAATAAAATATAGGCCCATTTCTTAAGTGGCATCTTTTTAGTTATTGCAATAAAAAAGACAAAGGAAAAACCACTTTATTTTATTATTTTATTTTATTTTATTTTATTTATTTATTTTGGTTTGGTTTAGTTTAGTTTGTTTTGCTTTACTTGATTTGATTTTGTCTTCTGTTACACAATTTCAACTTCATTTTATTTTTCACACTGCACACAAAAGAAGCATATTTCGCAGTACCCTTGAAAAGTCTTCAACAAACAGACATAACTTGATATGAATCCCAAAACGGTACAGCTTAAACCAAAGCTTTTCAAATAATACAGAAGTTTTCCAGGTAGATCTTGATGGATCCATATGTGTTTGCAGCAAGTAAGACTGAGATGCCTAGTGTGTTTAAATTTCTTAAATATGTTTTTTGAATGCATTTAGGTTTACTTTATTTTATTGTAATTTTTGGGAGGTAAAATAGCACTGATCATTATTCTTTTTGCTTTTGATTAACTCTCTTGCTGAAATGGTTTGTAAGAAGTAATAGTTTGGATCTCTCAGCTGCCATGCAGAGGAACATAGCAGAAGAAATAAAAGGTTCAGCAAAGTCTCTAGTGAGGTCATTGTCTTCAGTTTTCTCAGAAAGCTAACAAGCAGATGCACCTTCCTTTGCAATTTAATTATTAAACCCATTGCAACCAATGAAACAAGACATAAATGAAAAATGAAGCTTCATTCTAGCCAGAAGTTGTCTTTGTAATGATCTCATGAAACAGCCTTCCTATGTCCACACACCCACATGCAAAAAGTTTAAGGCCACCCACACTTCACGCCTATGACAGTAAGAAGAATCCTATGCATAACATGTGTGGTGATGCAAAGTAGAAGACTGAATGTATTTTTAAAGATTTTTCCAGGATTACAGTCTACATCTGTAAATGCTGATCTGCATTTGCTGTAAATGTCTTTTCATTAGTCAGCCACCTGCTAGATAAAAAGTGTTGTACTAGCAACACGGCTCCTGAAAATATGCATGCAAAGTTTGAAACCAGAAACTGGCATTGAAGGAGATGGAGTTTGTCATACAGAGAAGTTGATATTTTGGCACACACAAACTGAAGTAATTCTTTAAGCAAGTGTTCCTTGATGAACATTTGTTACTATTCATTATCTTCACTTGACTGCACACAGAGTGCAGACTTTCAGGCCAATGTCATTGGATTTATGAGAATTTTTCAGTACCATGGATCACAATGTTCTACCAGATCATCAACTGACCCTGGCAGAAATAAAAGGCCAATGTCTAAAGCAATTATTCTCACAGAGAACAGACCGAATCCAAAATTGACTAGTAGGCATTTTCATGCAGACACTTTCCTAACAGGGAGGACTGTCATCTCTATACCCTTTTGTATATTAAAGGATAAACATTCGTTGCTGATGAGCTGTGAGATGTCCAGCAGGGCATCAGAATTTTTATTATGAAATGGAGAAACAGGGCAAAATAATTTTAGCTCAGTTACATAGACTTTGAAAAACAGCTTACATTTTGGAATGAATTACTTCCCAGCAACCAGACAGTAAAGAGTGGTGCCGGGATGACAGGAACTTATAAATCCAAACTACTGAAAATAATTCAGTTTTATGAGTTTGTATATGTTTGAAAAAGAGTGAGGTCACTATCACACTTTGCTATGCCACCTATAAAGGCTGGAAGAATGTGGACTGATTCCATATGCCAATGAAATCCCTGAATCTTTAAGTGCCACATTCATACTGTGGGTAGTAAAAATAATGGAGAGAAACATTCAACCTAGCTGGACCCAGGTCTGTCTTCAGATGAGAATGCAAATACAGCCTGTGTAGGTTCCTTTTGAACCACATTGGGAAGATACTTGAGATAAAGTAATCTGACCCTAAAAATGAAAGTCATAAGGTCTGCAGAAAATCTAGATGTTGAAATGAGCACTGTGACTATTTAAGTCTGGAATCAAACAGAAAACATTGTCAGTTTGAAGAATAAATTTAATCTGATGTCAACTACAGAACTGTAACACCAGGATGCGTGTTGAAACTGTAAGTGAAAACCTCTGTGTTCAGAGAGCAGAGATGTCTTCATTCAATCATGCGATTCAAGAATTCAGTGTAACATCTCACTGCTCTATTGCTACACTTAGAATATCTTTCTTTTGATGTTCTATTTCATTAAATTTTGTGTTCACATAATACTACGGTTTTTGCCTAGAGCTTTAGTACTATTTGAACAATTTATTTATGAATTCTCAGTCTGTGCTCTGATCTGTTGAAAATACTTTATTGGATTTCTCATGAAATTTTCAATGGATTTATAATATCCATACTTTTAGCTAGTATATCTTTCATACAAAGAGCACTGTCATTTCTCAGATCCATACAGTAGTTTGAAAATTCTTATCTTTGCACACACGCCTTTTTGACACTGTTCACAAAAAATAAATATTAGAATACAGATTTTTAAAAAATCACTTTCTACATGTAGTCACTCTCAATGGTTTATAATAGCTCTTGATAACTCCTATCTTAGAAAAAAAAGTCAAACTTAAATGAAAATAGGAGGAATGCATTCAACAGACTCTGAAGCATTTTACAGAATGGCAAAATCTTTGTTTTACCTTTAGAATTTCTTTGCTTACCAATCTGCCAAGCTGAAAAGTTCAACAAAAATTGCCATGCAATTTTTCTGCTACGAGACCACAAACAACAGGGAACATTTTTGCTGCTAATTAAACAAGAAATGTAGGAAACTGTTTTGCTGTTGCAGTTCAATGGCAAACCCCTGAAAATGACAGCAGTGTTGCCATCCCCAGCATGAAGGCTGATATAACAGCTCAGCAAGCATGATCGGACCATCCAAATCTTAGGAACAGAAGGCCTGACAGAGGCAAAAGATGTGCTGTTCAGCTGTGACTGAGTGCAGGTGACATAAACAGGAGTAAATTAGACAGTATCAAGAAACTTCCCAGGTACTGGTCCTTCTTGTGTCTAGTGTTATACAGTTAGAACAACCCTAGAACAATTTTTGATCCTTCACAGCTGGCATGATCCCAGCCAGGGCTTACCTCAAGAGTCATCGCAGGCCGCACCCCACTTTCAAGATGCAGCTCACATCCAAGGGCTCTGTTTTGGAGGGAGATTGAGCAATCCAGTGGGGTATGGAAAGGTCCAAGCCTGATGCCTGCTGGCCTCAAGGGCAGAGATCAGTCCTGGTATATTTAACAGTAAAGATACAGCCACAGTCTCTCTTCCTGTCTAGTTTCAAGAGCAGTTAACAAAATATGGATTCCTGAAATCGTGGAATTTCTAAGAGGAAAAGGAAGATCTTCAGGGCAGAAAAAAAGGAAAATACATTGGATTTTTCCTAGCCCCAGGAAGAACTGTAATCTGAGTCATAAAAACCTAATTTCATCTTTTTCCTAGAGAAAAGAAACCGATCAGTGTTGATGAAACTGAATGGAAGCTCTTCAGAAATTCAGAGTGCAGTTCTTCAGTGAAGTACATGCTTATACGGGACTAGCAAATTGCAAGGATCTATAGAAATAGAGATCTAGGAACCTATCTGTGAAGATTTAAAGAAAATCTGTTCAATTTATCAGGGGTCTAAAGTTCTGTTTTCTTTTCAGGACAATTGACAAAAAGGATACAGGAAAGGTTTAAAAGAAAGATGTATAAAGACAGAAAATCCCCAAATACTCTGAGAAGTTTTCAAGATCCAAATGGTGATACTAGTAAAAGCTAGTAAGAAAGGACTGAAAAACAGAGAATTGGTTTCATCAGTAGTGATATGCTTTCAACGAATTCTTATAAAAGCAGTTAAGCCTGGCACCCTCAGTTACACTGAAGTTTGTATTTCTCTGTACTGAATAAACAACAATGCTAAATAAAATAAAATGTCTACATTAATAAAACATAGAGGGGGTCTGCTGAAGTCAATTGATGCTCATCTTGCACATATTACCAGCAAATCTTATTAATATATGAGTCCACTCGTAGCATTATTTAGTTGAATCAATGAATGACACTACAGAGACCAAAACTGTCTTATGCTACTCCAAAATATCATAGTACTATGTCACTTTTGATTTTATATATCCATAGTAAATCTATGGCCATAATGCAGTTTAAACAGTCTAAATACAAGTCTGCAGATGTGTGATGATCCCTAGCAGTTGGAGGTTGAATAGATAGTATATTTAATATAAATTGTTGGCTTTACAGGGAACAAGTGTAGTAGTACAAATGAGATAAATGTAATTTGTTCTCTTTCAACATATTAGCATATCCTATAACAGAAATTATCATCTATGCTTCATCTGTACTAATGTAACTATAAAATTTATTCAACCCCACTAAATAAAATTACAGAAAACAAATAAAATAAACTTGTCCTATAATGTTACTACATAAAATGAACAGAATGTTTTCATAAGAGAACCATCATGATTTTGAATCTTTTTTGATGGACTGAAAGCTATAGTAAAAGTTTTGTTAAGAGCCAGAACACACTAGCTCTCGTGGCAGTTCAGGAAAATGAATTACATGTTGTAAGAAACTGGGGGTTGTCGCAGCTACAGCATTCAATTACTGACTTGCTGTTTCCAGATCAATGGCCTTGAGGGAAAGTAAGGTTAATTAAGCTTTAATTCACTCAAGATAAATTGACATTTTCGTCTCACAGCAGTAATTGTCTAAACAGGAAGCTTACTAGTAGTGGTGGGAGTTAATAAAAAAAAATAATCATCTTTATTCCTAGCATCACTATTTAATAAGAGCTTCCCTGTGTCTTACAAGTTTAAAATCCTGTAGGTGCAGCAACAGTCATAACACTTGTTTACAGTAACAATATACAAAATATATGCAAAACAACTAATGATTCACTGTAAAATCATTCTAAATTACCTTGGAAACCAATCTAAAACTTACCTGCGGTTTCCATAGTTTGAGATCACATGAGCAAAAGAGTCTAGCTTCAGTTTTACCCCTGCAATTTAACTGGTTGTTAATGAATACAACTTTTGTGGGATACAAAGGCAGAGCTGGATCATCACAGATGGAAGCAGAAGGAACTCTGAAGTCATCTTTGAGATCAAACACTACTGAAAGAATTTTCAGTGCACTTTGATTTTTGTGTTTAGTCAGAAAATTAGCTCCTTCACTTTTTAAAAACTGAAACCACTTGAACAAATTGTTAGGTATTCCAGTAAATGAGTATTACAGTAATCAATAGCTGAAAAAAAAAGGCATTAATTAAGTGCTTTACTTCAATAACATTTGAATAGTTATGTTAACACTATTCCTTTGCTTTAGAAAAAAGTATATTTTCTCCAGTATATATAAAGTGTCATGGATATAATTTAAATTAATATATCTGTTTCTCTCCCTACCTTGTCACTGGCATCTAAAAATTGTGGATGAAAAATTCTAGGAGTCTGATTTAGCTACAGTTCCACTTTCAGTCACCCAAATTTCAAGGCAAAAGCAAATCAGCTCTATTTTGCTTTACAGTCTGAGAAGAGAAAAAGATGTCTCAATTTCTCTAACAATTTGTACCTTGCACCATCACAGCAGTCCAAATTTTATTATTTATCCTCCTCTGACCAATGATGTCATAAATACTACACAGGTTATTAACATTTCACAGAGTATATATGAATCTTTAAGGACTGAATTCCATTTAGTGGTCTTAATTGCAGCATCTGTTCCCTTGCTGTAATGACATCAAAATTCACTACAGCATAGCATCATTACAATGCAAAGGAACATAATAACATCATTGCCATATTAAAGCCTTATAGCAAACTCGATTTCCAACAAAGATGTGAAAGGAAAAATATTTGTTTTTTGAAGAATATTAATTTGATAGCAGCAATCTTTTTTTTTCCCTTTTAATGAGCTCTTAACTATAATAGTGTTTTTGTATGTAGAAATAAAATAATTTGTTTCTTTGTTTGCTTGTTTGGCTTGTTTTGCTTTAATTCTAAAACTATTCTTCCCAAAGTGTTCTCTAGCAAGTGCAAGTATCTAACGATCTTTAATTTACTTGATTTGAATTCAGGATCTTCTTGACTAATTTGGTATTCTGAATTTCTAAGACCATGTGATGCTTGGTTTTTTTTTTTTTTTTTGTAACAGTCTTTTCCATGAATTTCACATGCATTGGACATCAATCTTAACTGACCTCTGCAAAAATTATTGTCTTCTGAACCAATTTTTTCACATAATTGAGGACCAATCAAACTTACATCTTGTATTTGCTAGATCTGTGACTTCCAGTTCCCAGTGGTAGTGTGGACAACAGTGGGAAGTAAAAAATACGCTGCAGGCAACATCATTCTTTACTTGCCTGTCAGCTTGGACCATAACAACAATGACAGTTTTCTGAGGCTGAAAGCAATATCAGAGGATCTTGCAACTGTATGTTGCCAGTGAGACAAATGTTAGAGATCAGAGCTTTTAAATCAACAGTTAAAGGAAAACTTATTTATTTTTGTTACTTTTCTGTATTTCCAAGATTGTTCTTTGTTTAGGAAAAATTGAGAAAAATATATTAAAATGGTTGAAGCTTTTAGCCACTATGCATTTATTCAGATCCTTCTTTCTCACAGTCTGAAGATGTTTACTGAAATGGTTTTGAGGTCAAACCTTTAGTCTTAGCGATACAGCCACTTCCTCAGTCATTGTGCTCTCCCTTTAGTGGAGTGAATAGAAAACTGAACCATGAAAATATTTGCTAACCTCTGTCACAGCCTTGGCTTGACAGAACTTCTGCCACATTCAAAACTGTCACATGTCTGCGTATGTACATAAAAGGGCAGGGGGGAGAAGTGGTTACTAAAATAAAAGGGTAGAAGGGTAGTACAAGAGAATTTACATTTAAAATTGAAAACATTGGAGAAACTTTAAAAAAGGGGTTTCAGTAGCTTTAGATGTTTCAAAGACTGATGGTATACACTTACCCCAAATCCATGCAATTCATGTTGTTTCATTAGTATTATTGCAATTTGTCTAGATGCATGTTAAAGCTTCTTAGGACCAGCTAAATATTAGTGTTACTATGCAATACTTGTCTTTGTATTTATCCTCTACTTTTTCCCTAGATCTACCTACGCTTCAGAAAGGACCTCCAGGTTAAAATTATGGTCCTCCTAAATATTTGTAGTACAGGGTTTTATCTTCATTCCTGAAAACAGAGAAAACTTATTACAAAGTTACTTTCTATTGTGTGCCACATATTCATCCTGAGACTAGCAAGCGTTTCCTTTATTTAACTTTTACTGAAGTGGAGGAGACTGGACTGCTAGGGTGGAAGAGTGCCAGGCTTGACAGAGTGTCCCTTGCAGGTGGTAATAGCTTGTTGTCATGTGGAGGAAGTCTGACTACTATTCAGCTCCAGTCCAAATTTGTGATCTAAAATTAGGCATGAAAGTCACGGAAAATCCTGACATTGTAGATGAGATGCATATCTTTCATGACAGATAAATGTGATTCTTTAAATCTTAAAGAATAAAAACCATATTTAATTGTCCATTGTACTCTCAGTCTCAATTCAGGAGCAAAACCTAGAGTTCTGATCCCGGCACTTGAAATGCTTTAAGCCAGTTTACATGCGTGTGTCCATGAGACAAACAACTAAATAAACAAAAAACAACAAACTATCCACTTCAAAAACAAAAAAAGGGAGAAAAATGGAGGAACCTTGGTCTCTCCTCAGTTTGCTTCCTGGTCAAGATCTGAAATGCCCTTCCTTACAATTAGTTTTCAATTGGGTTAAATTCTACCCACCAAGATGTTGTAACAGTGCTAGTGTTAGTGAAAAATTAAAAATGTGAGGCTGAAAACTGGGTTGAAGCACTTCTTTGGGAGCCAGCACTCTCTCAAGCCCTTAAAGAGTTCAGGTATGGCAACAGGTCTGAAACTGCCCCCAGATTTCTAGCCTGAACTTGAGCAATTCATGCAATCTCTCTGGCCCAGACATAGAACGAAGAGGTCTGTGAATTACTCTGCAACATAGGCCTTTGTGCCTCAAGATACAATCCTATGACAATTCAAATTGAAATCAGACAAGGTCATTTCGCTCCTGCTCTAACCTCCTCTCCCAGCCTCCCTCTTGCCTTAACCATGGTTTGACAATGAGTTGAAGACTGCAGCAGTGACTGGACTGAATGAAACAATCTGCCTGTAAACTGAGTCTACAAAAAAATGTGATTTGTTTTCTGTCTGTGTATCTCTCTGAACCTGCTCATTTAGTGTCTGATATACATCTGTTTGAGGCACAAGGGAGTGGTGTTGCCAGGTAGAACTGGAGGACGAATGTGACTGCAGAAGGTATAACTTAGACTGGTTTATATAGGAATTTGTTTTTAATGTTCTTCTACATAAAATGGGATGGTGCCTGCTTATCAAGATTGCTGTTAAGAATCAGTTCATCATAAATCCTAGGGATGCACTTTGAGACCTTAAGATGGAAACCAACATATCTGGAAAGCATTCTTTGGAATTTTATATTATTGAAGTTGCTATTTTCTCTTTATCACAAAACCCTGAGATTCTCAAACCTTGGTTCACATTTATAGCAATCCATTTTCAGGAAAAATAACAGACAACAACCCACCACAAAACAAAACAGAATAAATCACATTCTGAAGGAGACTGCATTGAAATGATCTCATTTTGAAATTTATCCCTTGATTTTAGCAGCTCTGTTAGCTACAGCATGCAGAGCAGTTTGAATTTCCCTGTGGCTCAGTGGTGCCTTTTAGCAGGGTTTTTTTAGGTTCTGTCTTCATTGAAAGCCCAATGGGTGAACAGCAGTTCACATGGGACCTAAATATCACAAGCCCACAGGGGCAAATGACTCTACAACTATAGTAA
>NW_010104239.1:0-9229 GCF_000699245.1 Pterocles gutturalis | reverse complement strand
GGAAAGAATGACAGGCTCTTGGTAAAGAATGTCAATAACGCTTATTACAGCCACACTGTCTCACTGAACGTTTTCTTTGTTTGCTTTGCTTGCTTTCTGGGATGTAGAAAAAGGTTAAGGGAAAGACTCCAAGCTTTGGTCATTTAACATATTGTGTTAAATAAATAAATAAATATTATGAGTCTAAGACATTCCTGAGGGTCCAGATTGCCTACTGTGCTTTATGCCTGCATTTTTCAGTGTCTAGTTTTTTTAAATGATTCCATTATTTTACATCTGGCTTCAGGCATTTTTAAGCAGTTTGATTTCTGAGACAGTGGAAACTCCTTCAAGGGTGGCTTTAGATGAGCAATGAAAATGCGAGGAATTAATAATTTTTAGTCACATGAAAAAATGAAAATTCTTTATGTTACTACCTGGTTTCTGTCAGGAATGCTGACAGCCCAGTACTGCTCATAGTCAAGTCAACTACTCATAGTGTAAAGAGTTAAACTGACTATCTCATAAATCTGGAATGGGCAGAGAAGAGAAAGGTTTAATTACTCAGTACCTGACCAGTGTCTTGTACAATTGCTGCTTTGAGGTCTATCCATTGCTCCACATCCAAAGACATTCAGCAACACTTAACTTCCTTAAAAGTCTTACTATTTGCAGTTATAAATGTTTAATCTGTATGACTGCTTCTCAAGGAATTGGTCTTTGCCTGAACGGTGTTGGTTTACTCTCAATGATTTAAATCTCCCTCAGTACCAGGGTGCTTGGCCCTTGACATTTAAAGATGTTTTACCTTCCCATATTCAAGCTAATGAACATGAGACAGATCATACTAAACTTTCACATTTTTTATTTCTAAGTGACAAGTCCTGTGGAGAGGAGTTTACCAATAAAGTTCATGTTCTTCTCAGAATAATTTTTTTGCTTATTCATAATGTTCATATATTCATGTAGACATTCAAGATTAAAACTTATGTCGTACAAAATTTATACAGCACAGATGAATATTCCAATTGATACAAATAATTACCCATTTATATTCATAATATAGTATCCAGATACTATTCCTTGAGCACCCAAAGAGATGGTTTAGAAGAAGCACAACTTGTTCTAGCTGTAAATGAAATAGCAATAGCATTTAACACATTGTTCAACACTACCTTTTACTCAGAGAAATACTGAAAGTGAAGTTTAGTTATTACTCTCTACCAAAGTACATGAAATAATTGACCAAAACAGAACAAGATCTTAAGATGAAAATTTTATCAAAGAAACTCTGTGTGGAAGGAAGTGCCTAAAAAGGAAGACAGCAATAGGTTTTTTTTCCAACTGTATAACAATTGAGATGAATTGAGAGGCAATGTGAGAAAAAAAATGCTTTGCAACGTTTTCGTGTACTTACTTATAACATGATTAGTAAGAAACTGCTGGACTATTCCTTATAGAAGACTATATATTATGGCAATATTGGAAATTAATATTACAAACATTGATGTCAAAAGGGCATTAAGAGTTTGCAAACTGAGTAATCATGATGGTCTGTCCTGAAGCCACAGTAATGGGAGCACAGGAGCAGAAAGTCCTTAGAGATAAGGTGCTGTAAGTACCTACCCCCAAACTAGCCATTGCTTAAGTAGAAACCACAACAGGATATAAGGTTAAAAAGTAACTTAGTGGTAGCAGAGTTACCTTAGGTGATCATAATACTAAAAATCACAGCCCTAGGAGGAGAATTTACAATATAGGATCACCTTAGTGTAATGAACCAGACAGAAAATAGAATGTGCACAAACAAGCTTTCATACAAGTGACCAATGAGATACTGTAGTGTGATTTCTTCTTTGTTCTCATTCTGTGTAGAAGAACCTTCATGTTTCTTAAAATGTATGCTGGCTGGTGTTAGATGCCTGTCAGACTAGAAATAAAAAAACCAAACACCTCGAATCTGTGTGTTGATTGACTCATTGTACACTGGGCGAAGAACCCAGATTTGGGATAACAACACGACTGTAAGAGTAATGCTACTGATTTCATGTAGTGGCTACATCAGTAAGGTAATTCATGTGATGTCTGAGCAGAGCAGTCAAATAGCGTAATGCCTAAGCTTCCAAATATTTCACATGATGTCTGAAACTTTTAATTAGTTTGTGAAGACAATGATGAAAGTAAATTAATTGAACAAATAAGAATTTTCAAAGAATAATGCTTTTGTGATATGATCTGTCATATAGGTCAAATACCTGTGAGCTCACAATAGAGAAGTTATAACAAAATTGCAAGATAAATGAAGAATGGAATGAAAAAATAAATTTAAATATTCATGGGAAAAAATATTGCAATTGAATACAATGAAATATTTGGTGCTCTTTTGCCTTGTTTTGAAATACCTATGCATGAACTGATTTGAAATATTTCATTTCAATTTACATACTAGAGTCTAGTATTCACATATCATATCTGAAAAATATCTGAAGACAGTGACTGGTATTAAGGCAACAGCTACTGTGATTTCTTTTCTATCACAGGAAGTGCAGGAATCTTGTTGGACTCTGTTAGAACAGAACATCACCCCCAATGCACACAAAATTCAGACTTTTTTTTTTGTCTGTTAATAAATCTGATAATCATGAAGGAAAAAGAGAGAGATATCATATAAATTACTTTATTATGCAATATAAATATTGTTTCCACTTTTTCTTAATAGTGGTCATTTTACAGTAGGCTGGAGTGGTGGTTGAAAATAGCATTCCAATATTCAAATGTGTAGTGATTAGTGTAATTCACTTATCTTGAAGCTTTATCTGACAGAAAGCCACAGTTGAAGTAGAGAAACATGTTAAAGTAACCCAGATATTCTGCTAAAGCAATTTCAGACTCAGAAACCTGTTAGTATAACTGAGATTGTTACATCTCTGATTGATCATGACTTTCAGCTTGCAGGGATTCCTTTAGCAATGAGAAAGCAGAGATTGGATTGGCAGAGAAATTTTAAAAAATCATATTTTTTAATACCTGTGCTAAAAACATAGCGCCACTGAAACTTCAGAAGTGAAAAGGCTGTATCTAATTTGAGTGGGTGAGATGAGGAATAGGAAAAAAAATTATGGAATGCATTTTGCATTCAGGTAAAATTGTTGATGTTTATGTGCTTAATGGTGCTTTGAATTTCCTCTGTCAATTTTTGTTACTAAAAGTTTAACCATTTGTGCCTACACAAAAATGAAGTAGACCTTGGTCTTTTAAGGTTGCTTAAACATATTTTTTATGTTCAGGTGCTGGACTGAATTAACACGGTAATAGCTGAGATTCGAAAATCAGACAATGAATGCTTTGGTAACAAGTAGAATAAAATTTGTAGAATGATAAGTGGAAAAAGTAAAGGAAATTAGGAGGTATGAGAACTGGCCTGTGAGTGCAGAGAGCCTGTTACTGCACAGGCTGTCTTCAGAGTCTGTAGGGTGTTTTAAAAAGGTTCATGAGAGACAAGTAGCTAAAACCAAATCTATTGTTACAGGTTTCAAATTACCTTTGCAGACTGCATTGTTGTAAGAAAAGAAATCAGGGATTTACAAGCTGAAGTCATATATAAAAGTCATACATTTTACAAATAACCAAATGATATGGTTGGTTCTTGTGCTTTTTTGACAGGTGATATTGAAGATGTAAGGAAAAAAAATGCAGTAAATTTATTAAAATGCTGGGATTTTTACTATTTCTTCCTCCACTGGAAAACACTTTTAGTACTTCTAACATAGATTATAATTGCTTTTGCATTAAACTGTCACAGTCCTGCTTTTCAGATATACCATAACTGTAATGACAAGATGTATTTGCTGAAAATACTGGTAAATTATGCTAAAATTTTCTCCAAAAAGTGTTCATTTCTGCAGTGCCCTACTATTGCAAACCACTTCTAAAAAATAGTTAATATCTCTCTACTTCTTTTGAAATGTATTTCCAAACAATTGTGTTATAATGCAGACCTACTCCATCTGAATAGGTAACACAGATCTATGATCCTATCAGTAAAAGCAGAACACAAAGGAGATGTCATGTTTCTCATTGATTTGACTCTGTTAGTTTATAGCAGAATTATGCTAGGAAATTGGACTGTGTCAATATGCTAAGACTTGAGTTATACATAAAAGGCAGCAATAGAGTTGAAGCCTCTGGATAGATGACCCATATCTCAGGGAATTTCTAGATGCAATGTACTTAAATTGGTAATACCTTTTCAAAAAATGAAATGCCCTTTGACCATGTGCCAAGAGCATTTCTGTGCTCTTCTCTCTCAAGCACTTTCTTTAAAGCCTTAGGACTTTAATTGACCAGGATTATTTTTACAAATACTGGCTGAAATTCTGTCTGCAAGCTAACCAGCAAGCAAGAGACAAAGCCAAATTTCTTGTGTCCTTCTTCCTTCCTCCAAATTCTCCAGCAAATCCACTATAGGATGGATCCATCTCTAGAGTACTTGGTAACTGACAAACAGATATAAATAATTTGGAAAGCTTTGGGTGGACTTTTCATCAGTAAGTACTCAGCAATTCAAGAGTTATTAGGTCAGTTATGCCCCCAGGCGTTCACTCTGCAAACCAGTAAAAATTTAAGCCTTGTGGACTATTCTGACCTTGTGGAGAAGTATGAATCTTGTACTTATGCAATACCACCTTCCATACAATTTCTACAGTAGCTTTCAAACTTGGAGAGAGGTGACAGTGGCCCTGTTTTGCTTATTGTTTTTCTAACCATACCTGTTGAAGTACTTTTGATTTTCTCAGGTGCTTTTAAGTGCTAAACCACAATATGATTTATAGCTATGTTGACTGTCTTCCTCTGAGGAATCTGCCCCAAGGCCACAGCCTGGAGAAGGTTTCCATGTTCATTTAATCAGAATGGGTTTTGAGAAATTCCAGATGGCCCCAGAAAACAAGCGTGGATTCTCTCTAGGTTCTGTGAAACATGACTGTACTTAATCTTGGCTAATCTTATTGAGGAAGCTCTGTCCTTCCTCAGGTGCTTTCACCATACATACTATATATATGTAAGAAGGATTTGACCTTTAAAAAGGATTTGACCATCATTTGAAAGTGTTCTCTTTCTCTCTTTTCTTCTTCAGTCTTCCTGATCTTCTCTTAGGTGTGAGTTGGCTTTAAGAATTTATGCCTTGCCAGCAGCCTTTCTAAGTGAGACAATATTATTTGTCTGCATGTGATAACCAATAAAAGGTTTTATACCTGACAACAATAATGCATAAAGGATTTAGATTTTTACTGAATAAGTTCTTTCATTTATATTAGATACATCCTTTCGCACCACATCCAACCTCTTTGAAGGTCCTCCGAAATGAACAGTCCACGGAAATGAATATTCTTCCTGCAAACACTCATAATGGACAGGCTCCTATGGATTACAAACCATGTAAAATACAGAGTACTTTGATGACTTTGCCCATTCTGGGCTTGAGACTCCTAGACAGTGCTAGTATGCATCGTACTGTTTATATTTTAGGTGACAGATGACAAAGAAGAAGATAAGATGTAAATTATCTCATTGAAATCATCATAGCCATCATCATAATACCACTTACCTAATAGTTAAAAAATATATCACAAACTTGCAGTGCTGCTGAGTTCGTGTGTCCATGTCCTCTGGAATGCTTTGAGTTTTCTGTGCAAACCCTGGAACCTCTGTTAACAAAATTAGTCACAAGCTGCTGCTTTGTCTGGGTGTTCTTAGGACAACAAGTTCTACCTTGTCTTCACAAGCTTGGGTTTCTGGGCTCGTTTGTCATAACAGCCTTAAACAAGCTACTTCTCACCCACAAAAGAGTATGCAAGGAAGTAGGGAATATCAAATAAATTAATATCAGAGGAAGAGAGAGAGCTGCAAAAAAGATCTAATTTATCTCTTTTTTTTTTTTTTTTTTAAATGAAACTCATCTTTAGTGAAGAAATAGGGAATGTCATTTAATGTCAAAGTAAATTGTTCAAGAAAATGCTGGGCAGTGAAAGCAAGGCTTGTTACAACAGCTGGAACTGTGCCTGAATTAGAGCTTACCCTACATGACTAACTCATTGTCACAGAGCTACAGGTACATAATGCAGTCTTTGAATACATTAAAAGTCGTTGCTGTTACTCATGTAGTAACATTCAAATTAGTGTCAGCAACCAATTTTGGCACTAGTCACTAGTGTCTCACTAGTTGACTGTACAAAACAAAGCAAAACAAAGTAAACCAAAACAACTAAGTTAAGAAAAAGTCACCTTTTTCCATTATATATTTGCTTTACAGTTGTAATTTTCTACGTTTCTGGAGAGATGACAGAGGTAAGAAAAATGGAATATTTTTTTAAAATAAGCTCATTTAAAACTCTTGTTTTCTTTGCTCTTAATCTAACATAATACTCTAAGAATCTTTATAAGACCACATAAAATACTTGGTGGTTTAAGGGAATAGTTGTTGACTATGAGTTTTTCTCAAAGTTATTAGTTCAAATTTGTCGTAGGTCCTTAATAAACTTTCTTTCCCAGGCTTTTTAGGTCTTTGTATAGCCCATAGAAAGTAAATCATTGATCCCACAATGGTTCTTACTACAGCATATGGATATGTCTTTAATGACTTGGGTGCCACGAAGAAAGAGGGACTTGGGTGTGATTTGCCATGCTTTATTATGTCTCTCTAGGACCATACAACCTCATCGCATATTTATCAGGAATGAGCTTCATGCCAGTTGTGAACACTGGGTACAGGACAGTATACCTGAGTACACCCACAAGCCCTGATGGCCCTGACTAGCCTCACCTGGGACCCCTTTCCATGGCTCAGGAACACTATTGCACATTGGCCTAGGGCACCCAGTCAAGTTCTGAGCCACACTGCAGGTAGGTCAACACCCAGCCTCATCCCCCACTGCTCCTGACTTGGCTGGACAACCTGGCACAATCTGGGACTTGATCATTCCCCTTGCCTTTGCCTGCTGGCTGCGGGTCTATGGTGAGACCCATTACTGTCCCAGTTACCATCCTCACACTGCTCTGACAGTGCACTGCGAGGGTGGGGTCATTGCCCTGCTTGAGCAAGGGTTAGCTTGTTTCAACCCCCAGCTAATCACACTTCATGGGGCTGTCCTGTTCTGGCTCCTCCCTGACATGGGGCACCTACCACATGTCTATACCTGTCAGGTGTTAAGAAAGAGATTATTTTTTTTTCAGCTGTCCTAGCTCATCTTACCATTGCTAAAAAAATCCTGTATGTGTGTAGAACACTACCTGCTGGAGGGACATGCATCCCATTTGCTCTAGGGTGCTCTACCTGGAATTTTGGTATGTGACTTATGTTTGATACTAGGGGGAGAGGAACAGCCTTTAGCACCCTAGCGATCACCTCAGTGCATGCCACACGACTAACTACAGACACGAGGTAACGTTGTCCTAAAAATAACCTTTCTAATTTGCTAACGTAGGCAAACTTTTCAGGTCCCATCATGAAGACAGTCCAAAATCATAACTGTGATCAGTATTAGAAATCACAGCAGGTAAGACAATGATGAAGAAGCACTCATAATGAAGTGTGATCTTATTCTTTGATGTGGGAGATGAAGAACTTGGCAGGGAAAAATGTGTGGCTTTAGATGTGAACAGATGTAGAGGTTAGATGTGCTAAGGTCTGCCTTCCTGTTACTTAAAAGAGACGCTGTGCCCCATTATGGGATGCCTCATGATACTGCTCCTCCACCAGCATGCACTTTGAGGGATTAAAAAAAAAAGTATGTTTTGCAAGGTCAAAACTTGCTCATTCAAACTACAATTTTATCAATGAAAATGCATACTGCTACTTAAGTATCTTTACTCCTACAAAATGAATATCAAATTGCCCTCCTTATTTGAACCTTTGCAACTCCACACAAATTCTAAGAGGGCTCAGTTATGAGCAAAAAGGTTGAGTTTTCAGTAAGTCTTCCACTGTAACGTGCACATTCCTATACACACTTACTTCATCATAACAGGCTGCGCAGCAAAGTACCCAGCTTAATAAAAAAGACCTTGAGATAAAGTGATAGACTTGTTGTATGAATATTTCTGCAAATGTGTGTACAGCCACCTGATGACATGATCTATGAGCACACTTCATATAATTCTGATAATGTATCTGTCTTCAACCACCCACAGAGATTTTCTGAGGTGAGCTGCATTCTGTATCTTTCTGGTTAACGAAGATCACGCACTAGCCAACATACTATCACAATTGTGAGACCAAATCAATGTGTGTCTGACCTCCCAAAGTCTATCCTTTAGCTTATTATAAATGGCAATAAAAGATGTGAAGCTGGAGCAGTGTGAGATGGTCTATTCACACTGTGCTCTTTTATGCAACAACCTGCTGTTGTATTTTTTTCTTTAGAGTAGTGATAGTGTTAGACACATTAAAAAAAACCTTGAACTACTTAGTCACTTAATAAAAGCCTATAAAATTCTAGGACAGAGCAGTCTAGCAATGCAGACAAAGCTTGTAAAAAAAACTGTATAAAAGAAGGGAAAGCACAAAGCAAGTCATCCAATCTGCCTTGCCAGTCCTTTAAGTAACATATAGAAAAATTAATAAAAACCTGATACTGAAAGGGAATTAATGTTTTTACTGTAACATTTACAGATATTTTCAACTTCATAGGTCTGGTTGTGAAAGTAATCTCTGGAGAAGGAGATTCTTGATATGAGTGAAAAGCAGCCATTCCTTTATGACTTATCAACTCTCTTAATATTTTTTGGTTGCTTCAGAGACCAGCTTCAAGCAGGTAAAACTGCACTGAGGAAGGAAACTGAAGTGAAGAAAAGTGAAGAAAATTGACCAAAAAAGCTCTTTTTTTCGAGTTTTTTTTTTGGAGCCAGCAGCAGTGCTGTGCCTGGCCTAGCAGCTGGCAGCTGGTGGGAGGGCTTCTGACTCACCAGGGGTGGAGCTGACACTGCCTGCTCTTTATCTCTGGTGATTGACCTTGACCCATTTGCTGTGTGGATAAAGAGAGACCTGGGAGGGCAGGAACTAGTTCCTGACCACACAACACAACACAGAAGGTGTAACAGAAGGTTTGGAAAGCCTTTCTGAGCACCTAGGGTGGAGGTAGTTAGTGTCTGAGGGCTGCCTGCTCTGCCCACTCAATAAGGCAGCAGTGGGAGTGGAGGCTGTGTCTTGTATCAGCATGGGTGAATGCTCTTGTCTTTCTCAGGTAACTTGCTT
>NW_010104238.1:14627-14833 GCF_000699245.1 Pterocles gutturalis | reverse complement strand
GGCACAGAACAATGGGGTGGCATGGCCCCGGGCAGGGCCCGGCTCAGGCGGATCGGTCCGGCCATCCAGCCGCCTGCCTGGCTTCTGTGAACTGACCTGCTGTAGCCCAAGCCTCCGCCATGGCTCACCTGAGAGTCTGTTTTCCCGGGAGCCGATGAAGACCTTCGGGGGAGAGAGAAGGAAGAGGCTCAAGGAAAGAGCCAGGC
>NW_010104238.1:0-14430 GCF_000699245.1 Pterocles gutturalis | reverse complement strand
AGACCCCACGCTGGAGCCGGCAAAAACTGTGAGGAGCCCTCCACTGAGGAGGAAGGAGCAGCGGATTGACTGCACCCCCCATCCCCTGCCCCCCTGTGCCGCCGCAGGGGAGAAGGTACAGAACAAAGCCTTTGGGCCTTGGGAAGAAGGGAGGGGTGGGGGAGAAGTGCCTTTTTAAGATGAGGTTTCTTTCTTTCAACATATTGCTTCTTGTTGTAAATAGTTAATAAATTCAATTGTTTTCTTGCTCTTCCCAAGTCGTGTCGGTTTCTTGCCTAAGTGGTGAGTGAAACCCTCCCTGTCCCTGCCTCAGCCCACCAGGTGTTTAGCAAAAACTGTCCCTGTGGCTTTTTAAACCATGACCCTGCACTATTTGCAAATGGAGACAGTCTGTGTTTTCCAAAGTAGGTTGCTACTGCTCCTGTAAGTAGCTGAGATATCTCTACACTACAATGCAGTCCCTGGTATAGAAAAAACACCTTATAATAAGCTAGCTGGTGTAGCATTGTCAGCCCCTGCTCCTGCCTTGTAGTCAAAGCCTTGTGCCACTGCTCCTTCCCCTTGCCCTATGTGTGTTCTCTCATCCAGTGAGGATCTGGAAAGTCTCAGAACTTATTTGCCCAGAACTTATAGGTGTCCCATTGTACCTACAAATGGGCCACAAAACACCCGGAAATCTGCCTGCCCACTGTGATTTGCTGTAGACTTCATGTTCATGTGCTCCATCAACTCTCTACAAGAACTCGACCTTTTCAGGGTGCCCTATGCATAGGCAAATTCATGGTACAAGAGCATGCACAATAAATGCGACACTTTCCAAGCATGCTCTACCTACTGAGCACAGCTTGTGTCATCAGCTTTTACCTGTGCAGCAAGAATGATGCACCCTGGAGTGCCTGGGCATGCCCACCCTCTGCCTGGGAGTATTAATCATTCCTAAACTGGTATGCTATGCCACCTGGGAGTATTCTGCCCAAAGGAAATCCTCAGCTGCTTCTTGGTTGCAACTTTTAATGTCCTTTGGCTCCTTCATGGGCACTTAGGGTTGAATATCTGGGCTTCCTCCTTTCAAGGAGAATAGCACTGCTCATCTCACACGAAACACTTGAAAAACCACAGATAAAAGCTGCTTTTCTCAAATTGATTATTGTTCATGTAATTTGCTAACTTTTGTCTGCAAAATGCTAGGACATTATGAGGTGAATATTAATTTGGGTGTAAAATATTATTATTATTATCCCAACTGTCTTTCAATGTATTTTTAGACAACTACTCTTAAAAAAAGAGAAATAGTGACAGATCTGAGAGAGGTTTCTAAATTAGTTTGGTGAACTGATATTTTACTTCCAGCATCCACTTTTGTGTACAAGGACTCTTAAATCATAAAAATGCCAGTACACATCCATCAATGTGTCACTGTGAAAATGCACAGGAACACACACACACACGAGGTGCCTCACAGCCTTGCTACTGAGGTGGTATTTAATCCCCTAACTTAATCTCTTTATGAAAGAAAACGATGCTGTTCACTTCAAGCCAAAATGTTATTCTTGCTAGCACTCCATGGACAAAGATTTCAAGGTCATAACTCCAGGAAGATCTGATGCTTGTGATACTGAAATCAGAAAGCCCTACCATACAAAGACAACTCCTAGGATTAATTCATAGGATTGTATCAGGTTAATTCATGCTGTAATGTCTTTCCAGTATATTTGCACTCTCTTTTATGAGACTGATTTCAGGGTTTGGTAAGCACTGATGTGAGATTCTTTAAGGAATTTTACCTGGTTTTGTTGATTTCTTTGTTGTAGAACCTGACTTAATTTGAAAATGGAATATTGTAAAATTCAGATAAAACTAAACTAATAGAAGGGTGACTGTCAATTTTACATTTACCAGGAACACTATAGTCTTCAACTTGCATATTGCACTTTTCATGTAAAGATCTTAATTTTTGCTGTTGTTATTGTTTTTTGAAAGCCACACTGGTATTTCTGCTATACAGCTGGCAATGCCTGGGTAAGGCAAATTGAGCATTCTTTTCTAAGATCACATAATAAGATCATAGAAAGATCGGACAAGATTCTGCATTTGTCTGAAACACAAACCTCTGAAAAATACAATCTGCATATATTTCATGTAAGACACTGTAATTTTACCACTCATTCCATCCCAAAGCCAACTCTAGATGCTCAGTTCTCTCTACATGCTGTCTCCACTGAGTATAGCTCAGGCTTCTTAACTAGAGTGCTTTTTTTTTTTTTTGCATCAGAGAAACAATTACTCTGCTGTATACCTTTAAGAAAGTTGTGTACTGTAAAGAAACAACAAATTCACATTGCAGGTCTTCTGCTAACATCCACTGTTAACTCTATCTCCACAAGCAGGCAGTGCAAGGTCTCTCATGCACCTAGCATAAGACATACTTTTCATTCCCAGTACCTCACAGAAGAGTGTAAAAGCTAGAAGTTCCTATCCCTTAAACAGCACTGCCTTTGGAAAAAAACACATCCTATTGCTACCTTGCTCTGAGATTTGCAGCAGAGGTCTGCTTTGCTTAATAATCTGAGTTCCAGCTGCTTCAAGCTGTGCAACACAAACCTCTGCAGGACACAGCAACCCATTCTGACCAGCTTTCATGAGATCCATTCTAAGGCAGAACTTCCCATGAGAGCCTTTCCTATGAGATTTGACCATTCTGCTTTCATCGCTGTCTGCAAACAGTTTCCATTTAAGAGTTGGGAACAGATTTTAGTAATCCAGAAAGTAAGTTTGTGAAGTCCTGGCAAAAAGATGTTCCTTGCAATGGCTGGCCCAGGCGATGAATAAGTGTTATCAACTATTCCTTTCACACAGGTGATGAAGCTCAGGGCTGAAGCTTTAAATGTTCATACTGAGTTCAGACTCTGATGACTGCCTGTGCAGGGAATGATGCTCTGATGAGTGGAAGAAATGAATGGTTGGCCTATCTTTTCCAGAGTTACAGCAAGTCAGTGTAAGGATAAACAGTTTATCTTTATGAATTTATTTCATTATAACAGAAGCAGTGCAGTCACTTAAAATATGGCTGAGTTTAAATCATGAAAACAATAGGAATACTGTAGCAAGTGCTCTTCCAGTTAATGCTGAAATGAGGGGATCTTTCCAGCATGTTACTAGTTTTCTAAAATATATTGTATCTTTTGCATTACCTAAAGCTGCTACTTTTACTACACTGAGAAGTCTTGAAGTTGGCATTATGACTGTTTCGGTAAAATTTGTGAAATACTAAAATTTTACAACAATTTAACTAAAGCTTAGCTTCTTACAGTATAAGATCATAATTAATCTACCTTTTTCCAAAAAAACACAGAAATCATAAATGTCCTGCAAATAAATTCTCTTATAATTATGCAGTTAGTTAATGTAAATTTTTCTTGTTCAAGAAAATGTATTTAAATCATCATCAATAACTTTGATAAAGCAGTCTATAAAACAAAAGATTTTCCATCTGGCCTATTATTTACATTAATCTTTCACTTCCTAAACTGTAGCATAACCCGCCACATGAGCTGTTTCTTGTTTCTGTAATATTTACAAAAGTACAGGCCTATTTTACTAAAACTAGTGTATGAAGAATGTACTTTGAGTTACTATTTATTTTGGGAGATACTCCTAGAAATGAAAAGTGGCAAGAGGAATATTAAAAATTACTTTAGTCCTGCAGACTTCTCAGGAAAACTGTACCAAATATTTATGTATCCCATAAACCTTTTAAAAATAGAACAGAGAATTTACAAAACTGGGCCTGAAAAAGGAAAAGTTTATCTAATAACAGAGGTAGTCTACCCAACATGTTCGTGACTGTATGCATTCATCCTTCTAAGGAGCTGTTACCTTGAACCTTTCTTTCCACTCTATAGTCCTTTTGCTGAGGCCTCCTATGACATAAAATTTCATATCAGATTTGCTGGTGTAAGAACACCCAGCTGCTAGGGACCACACAAGTGTTATTAACTTCGTTCACGTGGACCTCCAAACTGATGCCAGCGTTAGTGACCTACAAATCAGAGAGAAGTTATTAGCATTATGCTTGAATACATAGTACAGAATATCCACTAATTTTCCTTTGAGTGTTTCAATGAATTTGCTGTTTTGTTTCTTCTTTTCCATTTCTTCCCAGCAAATGAATGCTTTTAGCCACAGGGATTAAGTAACATGTCAGGAAAGCCAACGAAAGGACCACAGCTACCCTCTAAGACCCATTTCCAGCCTAGTATAAGCACCAGCATACCATCTCCACTTTAGTGCAAATGTCTTTCAGCCTTCAAACAGCTGAACTTACATGTTAGCATCTCTATAGGCACACCATGCTTTAAAATTTTCTATCTGTATTGGGTCTGACTGAGATGGAGTCAGCACCCCCACAGCACCCTCCCAGGGCTGAGTGTCACCCTGGCAGCCAGAGGGGTGTTTATAACACACCGGGGGGGGGGGCGGAGCCAGGACAGCTGACCCGGATTGGCTGTTCCATACCATGTGACATCAGCTCAGCCATAAAAGCCAAGGGCAGGGAGGAGGAAGGGGGCATTTGTTACTGTGTTTGTCTCCAGGAGCAGCTGCTGCACACACTGAAGCTCTGCTTTCCTGGGAAGTGGCTGGACATTGCTTACTGAGGGGACGTACAGAATAACATCTTTGTTTACCTTTTGTTTCTATGCACGGCCTTGGCCTTTGCTTTAATTAAGCTGCTTTTATCTTGACCCATGAGTTTTCCATCTTTTCCTCCCCCTTTATTTTGGTGAAGGGGGAGTGATAGAGTGGCCTGGTGGGCACCTGGCATCCAGCCAAGGTTAACCCACCACACTATCCTTCCCCTCCCAGTCTTGGAATTTTGTTCTCCTGAAGTTTTGTTGTTTTAAGGCAGCATGTACAGGTTGTGACTGAATATTTTCTTCGTATATTGTTTCCTTTTCCTTATCCTCTGTATATGTTGATCTTATGACTCAGTCTGAAGTTAACTGTTTACCTATTTTCCATCTAGTTAGCCAGAGAGAAGTCAGCAAGCCAGCGTTCAGGTGCTTTGGGTTTACAGGCTTTCTAGGTCCATGCGTGCCACCTCACTACTGGCTGACACTGGTCATGGAGAATCTAAACTTGAGGGGCAGTGAAGCTCTCAAAATATAGAGGCATATTCAAATGAAATCATGTCACGGTCAATTTTCCTGGACGTTTCTTGTATATTATTGTACATAAACTCTATTGTGTGAGGTGGGTCTGAGAAGATATGTACTGCATGTGTGTGAGAACAATGCATGATATATCCCATATGCTACTATGGGTAGGAAAACTGACAGATTATCACAGGTTTGCGCTTTTTTTTTTTTTTTTCCACAGAATATAATCGACTTCTGTTCTTGTAAGTGGAAGTTTTGCGTATGTTCACTAGTAAAACCAGAAAAAAACCTCAACGTAAGAAATTGGGACAAACTATAGTTATCCTCCTAAACCTAAGAAAACAAATTTGTTGAAGGGGGACACACCCCATTAGCACTGCATGAGAACCACAAAACTGCTCTGTATTTAGCACGGAAGCATAAGATTCTCACCGTCTAGTTCATGTGAGGCATTCTGAATGGCAGAACCATATGGGTTTGGTTACTTCTTCTCTGTCCCAAAAGCCTTGTCCAAGGACAACCAAAGCGATTGCAGAGCATAACTATCAGGGTCCAGACACTCTGAGATGGCTCCCTAGGAGCCTACCCCACTCAGCAAATGGACCTGCTGGGTTGGTTTTATCCTCACTTGGAGAGAGTGGAAGCCCTCAAAAGAAGGGACTGGGGACCTCGGGCTGAGGGTAAGGATGACGGGACATGAGCAAGTTTGATAGGAGTAATTTCTATACATGTGAGATGGAAACTACTTACATTGCCGTGTACGAAATTTATTTGAGTTACTGGCTACAGGTCAGTCTGATCAATTTCTCTGTCTTATGCTCTGCTGGTTAAAATATCAGTCCACTAACTGAAAAGAAAGAACTTGGCTAAAGGACAGGGGGCTTGTGATAAAATGCCCAAACTACAAAATAATATTACAGCAGCGCTAAGAAGCTAGAAATATCCTGATAGCCAACATGGCTGAAACTAATTGTTATTGACAAAAAAATAGAGATTTATAAGAGTTATAACTCTTAGAAATATAATTCTATCTTCCTTAGAGAATTTTGATACTATGTTATATCTGTGTTATGGAAATCTGTAATTGTGTTTAAAAAAACATAGCAAAGGTATTCTCCATTACATTTGCTACTCTTTCACAATGGATTTGTTCTAAATTTACTATCTTTTCCAAGTTCCAAAAATAAAAAAGGAAACATTAATGTTCTTGAACTGCATCTGTTTGAATTCTTAGTTACATTTGTCACCTGATCCTCAGCTGGAATAAACCAATATAACATTGGAGTCATCTCAGTTTATACTGTTGAAGGTCTGGTTTCCTACCACATTTAAACATAAGGTTCTATTTAAAACTGAAGAACTTGATGAGACCATGGCCAGGCTAGAGTTGAGGTTGAAGTAAACCTGAGGCAGTGTCTAAATTTGTGTCAGCAACATGACTTAAAAAGACAAAAACCTTTCTGGAAACAGATCGCGGAAAAAGCATTGCTTAATTAACAGAGTTCAGATCACAGAAAATTCTTGCAGAGAAATAAGCATCTAACTATGAAATTCAGATGCCAATCTAATCTAACCGATGTTTCGGAAGTCTGTTAAGAAAAGCAGTTTACAAAGAAGTGGTTTCTGTGAGGAGCTGCCCTGTGTACTGTAGCAGGAGGTCTGTGCATAGCTGTTTTCCCTGATTATGATGGCAAAAGCAGCAATAATAGTGATGATATCAGCAAATAAAAAAACAGGATGTGAAAAATGTAAGAATAGATATTTTATTTTTTTTCCAGATGCTTGACTGACAAGTTATCCGGTATTAAGCAGAGGGAGCACGTGCTTCTGCATGATGAATCAGGCACTATCTGACCAAGACTTGTCTTCTTTTTGAACTGTAAGTCCATGAACAACTCTATAGAAAAGTAGAGAAAGCCAAGAATAAACAGGAAGTCCCTTAAACAAAACAATAAAGTGGATGGATTTCAGTGTTGCCCATTAAGAAGTTTCTTCAGATAGAACAAACAAAAAACCCAAAAACATCAGGCTCTGTAGTCAACATAGCGGTGGAGAATGGCCAAGTGTAGTTGGCTTAGGGTTTCTACCTTTAGCTGCAGTGTGTTTCTCTTGACTTATTCTTTGGAACTGGATGGCAAAAAAAGTTGCCTCATTTCCAGGGTTGCCCTAGTCTCTAGTACACTCATCAAGTAAACATACAAAGATCAAGACTGGGAGGCACTGGCATGACTTCTACACAGTGGCTACTGATGAGGACTCATGGTTTTGGCTTGGAAATGAATTTTGCCTTCTCCTAAATGGGGAAGGTGTTTTAAGGTACCAAGCATTCAGCTTCCCTCCTCTTCTGTCTTAGTACTTCTCTGCAATAAAAGGGTGTGAAATACCAGAGCTAAGTCTTGCATCAGCCACATAGACATTTTAAATTTTTTTGTCCACAATTCCATCAAGTCACGAGTGCGTGCTAGGAAGATGTTTGTAGCTAAAACATTTCAATAGAGACCAAAAGATAAAAAGACTGCACTTAACATGTCATAGACTTGGAAAAGGCTCTAATGTAGTTTGTTACTAGTTGTGCAGTCTGACAAAGGTGTGCTTTTGGACATCATACATTAGAGGAGTGCAGCAGTACCGAGAGGCAGTCCAGTGAGCAAGTCCCCTCTTACATCAAGGATCACAACTCAGCCTATCTCTATCCAAAACTGTAATGACTGGCCTGATGCAAAGGGTTAAGGAAAAGTCTTTCCTTAACTTTTCCTATTATGTTATAGAGCAAAGATAAAGATGAAGTATCTACAACAATCAAGAGCTACTTTAGAAGATGGTGGTTTGAGTCAGACAAAATATATTAGATGCTTCACTGAGAAACACAATGAGAAACCAGACAAATTAGATGGTAATATTTTAAGCCTATATAAGAGAATAAAGGTTCAGGGTCGAGCTATGATGAAAATGTGGCTGCAGATGTTGCAATTTACCTTGAGAGCCCTGTTGGAAAGTGAGGGAATTCACAGTAGTTTTCTATGATAAGAATATGTCAAATAAACTTAAGAAGCAGAATGTGCAGGAAGATCTTAGTACAAGAGGTTGCTGGCTGGCAGAAGAAACTATAGACCTGATAGGCTGTAGAAGGATGCTAAATAAAATGGTAGCTACTAAACTGCTATGCAACAAGCACAGTTACACAGTCCTGCAACAGTATACAAACCACAAAACAGCAAACTGCCACTTGTGAAAAAGATGGAAGAGCATCAGCTGAGATACCTGAATCATGTCAGATGATAGAACAGAGAATAAGAGAGGCTCCAATTGAACTGAGAATAAGATCAATATATTGATCAACGACTTGGATGAGGGAGTAGAGTGCACCCTAAGCAAGTCTACTGATGATACAAAACTGGGAGGAGTGGCTGACACGCCTGAAGGCTGTGCTTCCATTCAGCAAGACCTAGATAGCCTGGATAGGCTTGGGTGGGGAAAAATTTAATGCCATTTAACAAGAGCAAGTGTAGAGTCTTGCATCTGGGCAAGAACAACTCCAGGTACCAGTATAAGTTGGGTACAGAACTGTTGGAGAGTCATGTAGGGGAGAGGGACCTGGGGGTCCTGGTGGACAGCAGGATGACCATGAGCCAGCACTGTGCCCTCATGGCCAAGAAGGCCAATGGCATCCTGGGGTGTATCAGAAGGGGGGTGGTCAGTAGGTCGAGAGAGGTTCTCCTCCCCCTCTCCTCTGCCCTGATGAGACCACATCTGGTGAGACCGCATCTGGAGTATTGTGTCCAGTTCTGGGCCCCTCAGTTCAAGAGGGACAGGGAACTGCTGGAGAGAGTCCAGCGGAGAGCCAGAAAGATGATTAAGTGAATGGAGCATCCCCCTTATGAGGAAAGGCTGAGGGAGCTGGGTCTCTTTAGCCTGGAAAAGAGGAGACTGAGGGGTGACCTAATCAATGTTTACAAATATGTAAAGGGTGAGTGTCAGGAGGATGGAGCCAGGCTCTTCTCTGTGACATCTAGTGATAGGACAAAGGGGAATGGGTTCAAGCTGGAACATAGGAGGTTCCACTTGAATATGAGAAAAAACTTCTTTACAGTGAGGGTGACAGAGCACTGGAACAGGCTGCCCAGAGAGGTTGTGGAGTCTCCTTCTCTGGAGACATTCAAAGCCTGCCTGGATGCGTTCCTGTGTGATCTGATCTAGGTGTTCCTGCTCCAGCAGGGTGATTGGACTAGATGATCTTTTGAGGTCCCTTACAATCTCTAACATTCTGTGATTCTGTGATCTAGCAGGCACGGTTCAGGAAGATTCAGAAAAAGCTGGTCTATGAAGAAGGCTGGCATCATCTCAGTGTGTACATTCAGATGAAACAGCTAAAAGAAAGAAAAAAAGAAATCAAACAACAGGGCAAGACAAAAGTGCAGTTCTGAATAATTCATTTCTGGATTACACTAGGAACTGTAGGCATCTAAACTGTTTCTGTTGACGGAACTGCATTTTTAGACCTGGGTCCTTGCTTCTGTGTGCCTCAATATTCTGATTATAAAGGGGATAATTCCTCTTTTTTCAAAGTGATATGGTAAGGTCCTCAAATACTGTGGTACAAGAAATTTCTGCAAGATGAAAGAGATACTTCATCAGAAAAGCAGAGACCAAAATTACCGTAACTGAATGCAGTGAAGACATAGGACTTGCCAGTGCATAAACATACACTGCACTGTTTTGCTCTTAAACCAGAGTTTAAAATAAGTAACCTTATTTTAACTGTGTACTGCAAAAAAGCTTTTAGCAAAACTAATGGAAGTTTACTTACAGACACGAACTGAATAATAACCATGCATAAGCATTTAGGACAGGAGGTGATAAATGCCTTATTTCCCTGATAAAAGTAGGAAACCTAATCTGATCTTGAAATATTCTGGTTGTGTATTTATATTCTAGGCTACAGATGTGCTTGATGATTATAACTTTGAAAGAGTGATGAGAGCTCCAGTACTTTGCAGGAAGACTCTTTCACAGACTAGATTTTTAGGACTGTCCTCAATAGAAGTGCCAGATATGAGACTTCTATGGGGGGACAAGATGCACAATTCAATGATTACTGAGTAGAGACTCGGGTCTATCTAATCGAAGAGACTCTTGAGCTACCTGCTAGCATGTTGATTCATTATTATCTCAAAGAAAAAGCGAATTCCCACATCATCTGGTGTGGCCAAGCAGGATGGTGAATGTGGTGCCTGCACAGGTTTAGTTCCTATCTTTTCCACTGGCCTGCTGCACAGCTCATGTAGCACCATTCACAAGTCCTCAGCCATGCTAGTTTTGAGTCAGAACTCTTAAGTTCTGAGGTGCTTGGTGCCACCTTCCAATTCCTGTGGTAATTCACATTTTGTAGGAGCTAAGTATTCCCACCAGTATTACTCAGACTACTTTTTGATGATCTCATTTTCACAGCAGGTTTCTGGTTGGTGAGTGGAATATACCAAGTCCTAAATACATTATGAAATAGCAGTATAGGATGAGATGTGCTATACTGCACATATCAGTAAGAGAATGAAACAGAGAAATTATATCAGCAAGGCTATTTCAGAGGAAACATTCTTGACTTTAAATTTTATATCCATTCTTAAATGAACATCTTTTAAAATAGAAGGTGTGAAAACAAAGAATGATCTGTAATCATAGCAGTGTAAATGCCTGCTAATGTAGCACAATCTGTTTATGTTAAAATAATACAGATCCAGGAACATTTTCAATTGCCTACATTTATTCAATAAAGCACTTGACATTTGTCAGGTAACAAAGTCTTGTCCTTGCAGACAGGAAGAAACAAGGAAAGCAAACCTTATAAACCTGAAGGAAAAAGGAGGAGAGGATTTACTGGGAGGAAAAAAGGGCAGGTAGCTGTAGAAAAGTGTTTCTTGCAGAGGGCCACTGTCTCATAAATGCTGATTGCTGAGAGCTGCCAGCTAATGAATTCTTATCTGTGTTTCTGGAACCTGTAATTGCAACAAAAGATGATGTGAGGAGAAGATGAAGTATCATCCCATGTATTATTGATACTGACCTTTTTACAGGATGAAGTTCTACGTTAGATAGGGTGAGACGAAGCTCAACAAAGTCAGTAAGTGCTTTCTGTGGGTTTCTTCTGACTTTGGATTTGGCTTAAAACAAATTTTAAAAAGAGAGATACAGAATTTATAAATTTGGAGAGATGCATTCAAGGAAAAACTTATCACTCCACTATTCCCCTTACTCTACCCTTCCTTCTTGTGGTCCCAAAGCCCTGCAGAAGCCTGGCTGGACTCATGCCTGCACGTGGTCATACTGCAGCCTGCGCAGTGCTATCAGACCAGGATAGCACTGAAATTTTCCAGTTTTCCATCTGCTAATGACAGGATACTCTGCCATTATCATCTCCACGTGTACACCCACACTCCTGCTCCTGCCTGCTTCCTCACATACATGATTCACTCTGGTTTTACATAGCTCCAGGGTCTCTGCATAAAATATTTTGTCACTTAGACTTTTTATAGAAATCAAGTTATTGGGTACCTGTGTTGGCAATGCTGCTATAAATATTTTTTTTCCAACTGCTTTGAGTCAAAGGCAAAAGTTGCCACAACACTTTTCCTAAAATCTGCCCACATCTTTAGGTATCTCTAGAGGTTTTTCAAGAAAATCTAAAAGGTGGCATTTTAGTCTCAATTTCTAGAAAATATGCTGAAGAAAAAAAGCTTGATTGGCATAAGTGTTTAACAAAAGGACAGAAAAATCACCAAGAAGTCCAACAACAGCTTTTTAAATCTAGCTATACATTAAGCAAAAGGCACATAATTTTATGACAGAAGGAAAAGGAGGATTTTTTTCCTCTCTTTTTCTATCTGATAGGCTAGTTTTCTGAATGTTTGCAAAGTTTCATTCCTGTTTTTAACTTTTAGGAAAGCAGATCCAAAAACATGTCATTGTTTTACTAGGTTCTTGCTCCTGTAAGCCATGTTGTCTCATGTGATACTTCCCATTGATCCTCCCTGTTTGAGAAAGGACATCTCCTGTGAGCAAGGGCTGCTTTTTGTGCTATACAACCTACAAAAGAGCTCACAAGAATCTTCTCTTTAAAGTGAGATTGCAAAGGACCTCCAGAAGCTGGATTCCTTACCTGAACTACCCACAAAACCATGTCAGAAAAATTTGTCAGTTATTATTCTACACAAGTGCAGTCAACGAAAACTTGGAGCAGGTTCTGGTAGACACAGGATTTATCTCTCCATCTCAAATTCTTAGTTTAGGCACTTATTTTCTATACTTTCACAGTGCATTCTGCAATTTTTGTAAAGCTTCATCAAATGTACTTGACTCACCTGGTTTATGTCCTGCTTGTTCTTATTTTAGGCTTATGCTTCTCATAAAACCCCTCCCAAGTGTTTGTTGTGGAGACAGGTACAGAGGTGCAGAAAAGTTCAAAACTCAAAACATTGAAGTGCTGCTTACAATCCCCACACATGTAGAGGCAGGGCTCTGTGCAAGAAGTGCATCCAAACTAATTAAAGGTTATTCTTCTGCAGGTATTTCCATTTGAAGCATTCATAGCAAAAGATGCCTTGTAATTAAAATCAACAATCACTGGAGTCCAATTTGTAGGAATGTACAGGAGAACTGGAGGAAACTAATTTCCTTAAATGTTGTACAAGACAATAAATTTCTTTCTGGTTGAAGGGGAGAAAATCTTTCACAGCTTGTTGGAGCAACACCTTTCAGAGATTGCTAACTCAGTGTCCAGCCTGGAGATAATCTGACTACTCTGAAAGAGATTGTGATGATTTTCTAATCTTCATAATTGTAATCTTCATCAGTTCTTCTTAATATTGTACTTTATAATGGATTTCCCTTAAAGTACCCATGTATTTCTTTTATACCAGGAACACGCTCTGCTCAGCTTTTATTCAACTTGGTTTAATTCCTAAAGAGGACAAGGATGCTCAGCAAGTTAATGGAGGCAGGTCTTTGTAAAAGCATGCGTGCTCTGGACTTAAAGGCCACTTAAATCAGATACTTCCAGATCTCCATTTGTAAAAACTGATACACTCCAGGAAATATTTAGGATTTAACAGGTTTTCAAGAAACAGGTTGAAAAGATCAGTGGATAGCCTATCTGATAGCATGGCATTTTGTTTAATGGAACATTTGAAGATGGTGTTGATTGTTTGTATTCAAACCTCTCATAGTTTTTATGAAATACAAACTATTGTAGGAAGTGACATGATGGACACATGCAATAAGATAATTTCATTTCCACAGTGCCACAGTTGGAAAAGGAGACTATTTTTAATTTGCTCTAGAAATTGAAAGCATTTATGGATAGAAAAGCCAAATCTGATATATTTGAATTGGCAGCATGCTACATTTATGAAATACAGCTTTTACTATGGAGGACACAAAAATTGTCTCCCACAGATATGTCTCTGTGGTGTGGCACAAAACCAAGGGTGGTGGTATTTTCTTACAGACAAAATCACTAGCTTGCAGCTGGTGCTTCCTGAAACAGTAAACCAGGGATCTCCCTTGCTAGTGCTGTGTGGCATGTAGCAAATCCCTCATAAAGTTATGAAATACTTTGCTACTCACATGAATCACTATTAAAATATTATAGGTATGTGTATCTAACCATATCTTTGTGACTGAATCTGGCAAATTTTATTAAGAGAACCAAACACTGGATGCGTGAGTGCATGTGGGGCTGGAAATGTGAATGGGCATGAAAAAGGATTGCAATGCCACTAAGCAGTGCAATTCCTGATACAGAAGACAGTTCTTAGGCCTCCTTCTCCCACTGCCCTCCCCCCCCACCTCCCCACAGCTTCTGCGTTATCCAAAGCCTGTGCCAAATGCCTTCAAAAAGACAGGAGGTTCATTGTCTGCCCTGGATGAGCTGTTAACACCCATTTCACAAAGAGCTGAGAGCACTGGCTGTGCATTGCAGTGGGGTGGCCCGGGCTGCACGGTTTCCAGCATCCTCAGAGCACTGAAAACTGCAAGAGCAGTTGAGATTTCTGCAGCAGAGTTGTGCAGGGTGTCTGTCCTCCCAAGGGCCTGCAGAGAGAAGCAGGGTGCACCTTCTGTGGAGATAGCCCTGCGCAAGGAGGCAGCTGGGAAACCTTAATTTTACTGCCTATATGTGACCTGACAGGTCGCCGCTTATGAGGATGGATGCTCTGATATTTCTTCACGGCCACGTTAAAAATATTAACCTGCATGCTACTGAGCGGGGAGGATCAGAAAG
>NW_010104237.1:0-19686 GCF_000699245.1 Pterocles gutturalis | reverse complement strand
TAACAGCAAGGTACATTAACTGGGAAACAAGAATACCTGGGGCTGTTATTTATTCATAAAGATGATTAATAGTTTGATGAATTTAACTCATGACAGCTCCATGTGGCAAGTATCCACTCTTGATAACTAAACAGAGCAAGTATCAATAAATTGGATGCCATATCTGGTAGCAGACTAAGTCTGGTTAATATTCTTAGCTTCTACAAGTATCTCTTCCATATATTCAAGCAGGACTGGAGAAGTTTGAATTTAGCTCATCAGTACCATTATTAGCTAGAAAGAAATAAATACTGCTGCGGGACTGATAAACACAACCTGATTGCTACTAAACAAGTGACAACATGCATTTCCAAATAATTCAAATAACTGCAAGTTAGTCACTTCTAACTTGTTATTCTTTCTGGAACAAAAACTCTACAGCATGACCATAAATTAGTACACAGACAAGAAAAAAGATAAATTAAGAAAGTGAGAACAGTGAACACCATACCTTTGATTTAATCCTTAATAAATGTTGCTCCACTTCTTCAATATCTTCAGTGTTCTCTAAACGTTCATAAGCTGCACTGGTAGTTCCCTTAATCAAGTTTAGAGGCAAAGCTGACATACCATAAGCCTAAAATGAAAAGAAAACATACTCAAATTTTCTGCAATACATTTTCATGTGATAAGACTGCTTTATGTTGTAGCTGTAAAGGTATCACCGCTGGGTTTTTTCCCCCCACTCTCCTTCTACAGACTCTTACTAAGGCAATCAATTCCTTTTTTTTTTTTTTGAGCAAAATATAACAAACATGCTATGCAGATTCCAGCACCTTGCATTGTTCCAATGGTACAAGACACAGAAGCAGCTATAACAAACATGCTATGCAGATTCCAGCATCTTGCATTGTTCCAATGGCACAAGACACAGAAGCAGATAGATTATAGAATCACAGAATGGTTTGGGCTAGAAAGGACCTCAGAGATCATCAAGTTCCAACCCCCTGCCACGGGCAGGGACACCTCCCACTAGCCCAGGTTGCTCAAAGCCTCATCCAGCCTGGCCTTGAACCCCTCCAGGGATGGGGCATCCACAGCTTCTCTGGGCAACCTGGGCCACTGCCTCACCACCCGCACAGTAAAGAATTTCCTTCTAATATCTAGTGTAAATCTGCTCTCTTCCAGTTTAAATCTATTACCCCTCGTCCTATTGCTACATGCCCTTTTAAGAAGCCCCTCCCCATCTCTCCTGTACCCCCTTCAGGTACTGGAAGCTGCTCTAAGGTCTCCCCGGAGCCTTCTCTTCTCCAGGCTGAACACCCCCAACTCTCTCAGCCTGTCCTCACAGGGGAGGTGCTCCAGCCCTCTGATCATCCTCGTGGCTCTCCTCTGGACCCGCTCCAACAGCTCGATGACCTTCTTGCGTTGGGGGGCAAGTGCTTAGATGAACACTTACACTCAGATCATTCCAAGACTGCTTAGATACCCATCCACATTTATAAATTCTGTTAGCGTTTACTCCTAGTTATAAATCCTATACCATCCTACACCATTTGCCAGCTTCCACGTCAACACTATGCCCAGATTTTTCCAGCGCAAAGTCTGTAAGCTTTCTACTAACATAAGAAACAGATACTTGACGTGAGGTAAGCAGGAAGAAAAAGTCACTATTTCCTCCCTGCTACCCTCTGAGTCTTACAGATCTAGGCCAAGGTCAGAAATTCCTCCAAGCAGTTCAGACATTAGCCATAGGCTTTTCATTCATTTTACTGGGGGTGGAGGCTGTCGGTGATAGGTTATTCTTGGTGAAGAGCTCACTAAGAGGTTTTTCTTTTCTTTCTCTTAATCACAATTACCACATACAGTTTTAGAGTGCTTTATATCTGAATATTCACCAACTTTAGAAATGAGCAGTTTTCTAGATTTTCACAGGAACACCACTCCCTCCTTCAAGCACAGCTTTACATTTCATACTGAGAATAGATTTAACACAAATGCTAGTGTGTTATAAATGTCACCGTGCATGCTGTCAGATCACATGAGCTTTCTGTACACAAGATTTGATTTGACCTGCTTATGAACCTTAAGCATACTAACCTCTCATGCCTTGTAATCAAAGCAAGACAGTCCCCTTTTTTGGTGTATTTTTCAACATGCCATGTACCCTGCCACCAACACCCACTTCTAAGCCCCTTTAACAAAGGGGTCTTATTTACTATCATGTAGCTCAAAACCACATTAACTATTTAAATGAATAGCCATTTCAATATAAATATCTGAAACTGTGCCTAAACTTCAGTTTCACTCTGCAAGTGACAATATTCCATGATTTCAAGAAAAAATTCCCCAAGGATGCCTTAATTCCCCCAAGTATGTATTAATTCCCCCAAGCATTAGGCTATGAAGTATGAAAGAGAAGTTTAGCTGTCTGACAGCCTTGTTCACTTACTGTAGAATTAGGTTTATGTTCAGAGTGACAATTACCAGTAACTTGTTGGAACAGTGTCAGTTTAGTTCAAACAGACAGCATGTGTGTCTCTCAAGAGGCTTCAAACCCAAGGAAGCAGTGGTACCTGTTAAATCACTAAGCATTTAAGTCAAGGTAGGAGCAAAGCATTTTCCTTCAAATATTTCTTTAAGTATATATTAGTAAAGAATACATTCAGCTAGATCTTTGACAACTTTGACTACATGACTTTTTTTGCATAGCTATAGAGTTGTGTTTACTATAGACTCCTAGAGAATAAGGTAGACTATTAGCTATCTGCTCAGCACTTCAGGATTTCACAGCTGACATAGCCTCATTTGTCACCCAAAAATACAGATAAAAAGTATTTGCAGACACTGTTTACAGACTGTTCCAACAAGTTAAACTTTTTTTTTTTAGCTACAAAAGGTAACTACCAATTTCAGTCCCTATGTTAGAGCTTTTTTCTGTAAAAGCTATACAAGAGAGACATCTTATCACAGGCTAGTGATGGCAACAAAATTTCATACCTCCCAAGACATGCTGGAAGTTCTGGTTTGAACACACCTATACAACCACAAAAAGGCATATCTACAAGTATTTTAGATAAGGAAAAGAATGTAACTTAGGCTGGACTTCACAACTCTGTCCATAAATGTGGCTCAGTTGTTCCTTTAGAGTATCTCCTTTGAGATCATTAAGCTGTTTTGCTATCCACAGGAACTACAAGGCAGCCTCCCCTAATCCTCCTCTTGGCTGAAGAAAGAAAATATAACCCATGAAGGCTGAAGGAATTCTAACTCTAATCCCTGTCACAAGACTTCACTGGAGCCTCTACAGTTTTCAACTTCTTAAACCAGGGGATCAAAACCAGACAGCTTTCCCAGGTGTGGCTTTGGGAGTGCTACACACAGTGGAACAAACATGTCCCTCCATCTACCGGCTATGCTCTGACACAAGCCCAGGACACTGCTGGCTTGCAGAGCACACTGCTGGCTTGCAGAGCACACCGCTGGCTTGTGCTCAGCTTGCTGTCCACTCGGGCTTCCAGGTCCTTTTCAGCAGAGCCATCCCCCAGTCAGACCACAGCACGAACTGTTGCTTGGAATTAATGTATTCCAAGAGAAGTAATGTCTGCTCAACCTGATGCCATTCTTGTTAACACCCAGTCTTCCCACCTGTCCATGTCTCTGTGCTGGCTCTTCTTTCTGTTTATCTACTTCTCCCACTTGGATATCATTCTCAAACTTGGTGACTATATACTCAACCCCATCATCCAGATAACTTACAAGGACTGAATAGTACCGGCCTGTACTGACCCTGAAGAGCTCACTCATCCAGATAACTTACAAGGACTGAATAGTACTGGGCCTGTACTGACCCTGAAGAGCTCACTCGGGTCCGGCTGCTAGCAGCAGAACTCCAGAACTTAGGTGAAAGTATAAACATCATCCGATTTCATGACTAGAACGCAGGCTGCAATCTAACCAAGGTTCCTCTGTGGAACTCAAAGCATTTCCAGACAGAGCCAAAGACATCCAGCACGCAGAGGCATATACAACAATGAGACTGATATGACAACAGGCCTAGACAATGGTACAAGCCTCAGCTTAAAAGCCATTAGATTTCGCCATCAAGCAGAGGCTTCCACCTGTTCTTCCAACAGCTACCATCAACTAAAAGATAGCAAGTATTTACTCCACAGAAACTGTTACAGAATGAAATTCCGATTTCTAAATCTTCTAAATCTAAGTTTCTACAAAGCAAACTGCAATTCTTTAAGTGAAGCATTGTTGTGCTGGTTTCACAGATGCAAATTACATACTTGAACATCACACTTGCTCTTGTAGTAAAGGCAGTCTAAATTCCTTCCATGAATACAAAAGATGTTAATAGTGAGATGATTATGCAAGTAAGCCTCCCATTGTCAGTGAGGGAAAAAGTTACAACAGCCCTTCAAGACATCAATATGCAGAATGAAGGACAGAAAGATGAGTGTCTCACATGATAGTTGCAGGTCTGAACAGAAGCTGTATTAGCTCAGTTTCACAGCTGCATTTCCCTTCAGGCTAATATAAGTTCAAGGCTGCCCTGAACAAAGTTGTAATTCCCTGGGTTAGTCTAAGTGTTAAGTTATTCATGGGCTATTATTTTGGGCATCTGCAACTCTATGAGCAAGCAATGTATCTAAGATACCACAGGAAAATCAGAGCTGTACACTAAAGCCAAGAGAGGGCTCAGTTGTAAAAAGTTGTTGGTTCAAAGTCTGGAATATGAATGAGTCAGAACAGCCTTTAAAGTAGTTACACAAGTTGATTTATATACAAGTATTTTGATAAAACAAGTAATTAAGTCTTGACATATTTACATCACTGAAACAACAGTTTCCACGACTTATTTTTAGACAACCTTTGCCTAGAACTGCTAAGTCAGATAAGAGGAACTGCACTGAAGAGTAAAAACAGTTATCCAAATGTAACAGGCAATTGCAGCCTACATGGGTGTTTTTTCCACATAGGTTCCCCAGAATGAACTGAATCTAGTACTAAACATTAACTGTTCAGGCTGGTATCTGGTAACACACACTGCAAGGTTACGGCTTCAAAGTCTCAGGCTGCTATCTCTGCTCTTTCTGAATGCATGATCAGCTTCACTGAAACCCCATTTAATAGTAGGAAAAAAAAATCTAAATTTTTAGTTAAAACAACTTATTTTAGAGAAGATTCCCCTCTCCTGAATCCCCACAAGTGATCATCCTCTATCAGTTAGCTTAAGGGCTAGAAACCCTAAGAGCTCACTACCTAGTAAACACAAATCAGAGGCATCACCTGTGAACATCTGTCTCATTCTGATTTGAGAGTTTGCCCACAGGCAGTACAGACAATATCTCTGGACAGATGAAGTTCATATTCATACTTCATAGATTTCTTGAAGTAGGTGACCTTCTACTCTAAAGGAGATTAAAAAAATACTAGAACTTAAGCAAAAAAACAGAAAATCCAGCTTCCCTATCCTATAAAAAGTCTAAACAAAGCTCTTAAGACTTCTTCCTTATTTGTTATTCACAGAAGTGGTAGCTTGGCCTGAGAAAGGAATTTGCAAATAAATCTCATCAGTAAAGCAAGAGCCTGTAACTCACATGAAAGAAACAATTAGTTCAATACTGTTTATGCAGTATCAGTAGGCACTAAACAGTGAGAAGGATACTCTCACTGCTCTCCTGGCATGCCACTGAACCCAAATATAATCTGTGCTCCAGAAAGAGCATCAAACTACCTCAATGGAGGTTATACGAGCACTGCTTCCAGTTTGTTAATCTTCATTTCTCTTGTGTCCCTTGCCTTCCCATCTTGTCCGCAGCAGATCCAGCTATTCGCCTATTATTCCACAGTTAATGTGCAGAAGGAAGAGTTGTTGCTCTGATCCTTTGGTCTCTTGCAGGCTCAGCACCTAACAACACTAGACTTGCCAAACTCACATAGCCCATGGCTAGATAAGGGAACAGTCTTTCTTATTAGTTGCCCAGTATGTTAGTAGACACTCATAAGCAAGATAGAAAACAAGTGAGGTTGAGACAAGTTATAAAATCATGTTTTACAGAGGGTGCAGCAAGCAACTATGTCAGGGATAAACCCTTGAGTACTAAAAAGATCCAGAAAGGTTTCCCACTAGGAACCTTAACAGCTAGTTCAACATTTTTAAATTGCACAATCTACAAAAGAGTTCCACCAAAAGCAGTGTATTATGAGGGTAGGAACACCTAATAATCAATCGGATCAGCCATAAGCACACAGATCAGTCATAAGGAACACAGGAAAAACAAACTGAAACTAAGATAGCAAATGCCTTTAGAAAAAGAGTTAAATGAGTTAAAGCCAAGTTTGAACACTTACTGCAAAAAGCCTGAAGCCATCAGGCATTATAGTTTAACTAGAAGCTTAATATGTTCCACTTTCTATATCTGCTATGTTCAGCTAATAAGATACACTCTAATGATTACCTTGTGGCCCAAGCAGGATAGTATCTCCTTGTTAGAGATCAAACGGAACAGATAAGTTGTTTCTGATCAGTTTTGTACACAACCAGTACTGTAACTGAAGATAGTTTATCAACTTTTTCTGTTTTTAAGAATTAACATGTGATTTCAAGAAATTATTGGAAAATACTTATGTAGTATGGCAGAAAGACTCCCCATCTCATTTTTTTTAGGGGTCCATATATCAAGCAGATGTGGTTTCCAAGTGCTGTCACTGAGGTGTTTTAAAAGGTATACATGTAGCCTGTCCAAAAAGTGTAGAAATTAATACTGACAATCATTGCTTGCATAGCACTGCCCTCTAGCGAAGTCACATGAAACAGCCAAATAAAAAAGAGAACTCCATTATATTACTGTATAAAAGGCATAACAAGAAATGCTCACAACTTTAAATACAGAAATATTCCAATTCCTATTTTATTACAGCTTGTTTCAAGACCTCACCTGAAAGTGTGACCATGAAAGATAAAGTGTTCAATTCTATCAACTAGGCTGTAACAAAAAATGTACTTATGTTAAAAACCAGCTAAACTCTACTTTAGAATACACAGTGCTTTGAAGAAATAGAAGTCAAGTATGAGTTAATTTGCTTCAATATGAATGTCCCACAAAAACCCCTAAACTTCAAGAAAATTTTAGTATAGAAGAGATTCTCTGTATTCATAGCCTAATTAGCTTTTTATTTGAACTACATTAAGCATGAGGGAAATCACATTATGATACATTTTATCCCTCATAGCAACTGATATAGTTCAGTTACCTGTACTGAACACTATTGGACATGGACACAATGCACCCTTGGCAGCATTGTTTCTGATGGAGCCGGTAAGCTAGTCCAGTTCAGTGTGGTGCACTTTCACATGTCACACCAATAAAGGCAACACTTCTCAGACTGGATACGAGGAAGTAAGACTCCATCCTTCTTCAAACTGTACCTTTCTTCTCTGTGCACCTGGACTTCAGCTTTCTTGAAAAGTCATCTGACTCTACAAGTGATAGTCATCTACTTTCTCACATTAAAGAAATCTCTCTGTATCTCTAGCTATCTACACATATACCATTCTAAACATAAAAATCGGAATTCAAGAATCTCATTTCCAAAACACCATTAACCATGACAAACAGTGGCAGTGGTTCACATATTCTCCCCTAAATTGTGAAGGGTAAAGAAGAAAGCCTCCTAAATGCATCTGAAGATGGGCAGACCATCTCATGGACAGTTTGTTTCTTTTTGGGTTTTTTTTTGTCTGTTTTTTTTAAAGCTCATGTCATACAGCTTTGAAAATCATTCAGTTAACCAGTAAAATCTAAATTCTTTCATGGGAAGTTTTAGTATCCCATCTTCAGTTGCTGTATAGAGGACAAATATTCTAATAACATGGCTATAAAAAACCTCAAAGCATGGAGCAGACTGACCAAACTGAACTGGTACGTTCAGTATGGCATTTCCTGTGAGATCTGTTGTACACAGCATGAACAGTGCAAGAGTACTTGTTTATCCATTTCTTTAACATTCATCACCACAGTATCTTCTTACACATTCACCTAAATTTTTCCTATTTATGTTTTCTTTCTACCCTACAGATTTTAATTGTCTCACTTATCTGTCAATGCTTAAGTGGACAAACAAATGCAGTCAAGGTTTGTAAGATGCAGAAACCAAGTATGGCAGCCTCTAACCTACAGCTGTTCTACTATGCACACTGAACTTGTGCTTGCTGTACAAATCATCTGTAAAAAAGCTAACTCAGTTGTAACACTGAACATAACTATTTTGCCCAGGTGGCATCTTCTGCATTGCTCTATCAGGCTTAGAAGAGCATTAACAACCAAAAGATTAAGCTCCTTTCAAGATGCAACTCTAAAATCTCAAAGTACAAAACTATCATTGATCCAGAAGCTTAATATCTATAGTTCTCCAAGAGTATTGTAAGAATCAGGCTGTTAAAACAAAGAACACTGAAAGTGGTTTGCTATTTCAGTTATTTACTGCCTCATGGAGAAGTGAACATAACCAAATAGCTACATTTCCTTTCTATTTAAAAATTGTGATTGAAGAGATTAAGTGGTAATGACAATGAATGCCACTAAGTTCTGCATTTCTCAATAACTGTTTAATGTCCACCTAAAAGAAAATCAGTAGTACACAAGTGCTTTTCAGGTTAGACAGATTATAAAAGGTTTTAAGCTTTTTGTCTGTTAATAAAAATAAGTGAGCTGCAAGAAAAGTAAATCAGATTCTGGACAAAAATTAGGTGTGAAAAGGTCATTAAACTTGTCAGCAGACTAACTGAGCTTCGCAAGATCCCCTTTTTCAGGATAGAGGAAAAAGGATCACTACAATTTCATAAGAAATCAAATAATGCTTGTTAAATGTTTTGGAAAAATTACAGAGCCACTTATAATTGTCCTTCAAGGACATGCTAAATAAGATGCACCAGATCACTCAAAAATTAATCTGCCTATCATTGTCCAAGTAATACATTCTTCTGCCTTGAATTCAAATAGCAATCTGGAGCTGACAACAACTATTGTATTAATACCTAAGGCAATGTAAAAACCATTTCAATGCAAAACACATTAATGAAAGAATAGATGCAAACTATATCATCTGTGAAACTCTTTCAAACAAAGCACTACAGCCCTAATTTATCATTCTCTTGTTACATTCCATGTTTAGACACAGAAAGCTGTCATTGTAAATCATCAAGGTCATGGACTTGCGGAGTCTCCCTCAGGATCACTTGTTCACATTTTTTACAAAACAATTTTGAATATAAAGTGCTGTACTTCAGTATTGTGCATTACATAATGTCCAAAAGGTAGACTGTGTTACTAAGCTTTAAAATAGAAAAGTAACTACCAATTCAGGATTATGTTGAAAATTGAGCCATACCAAGAAATAGGTTTAAACATTGCATGTGCCTAAGAAAAATGACATCTACGTTTATGCTCTTCTCAGTAATATTCACATACATATCACATGAACATTTGTAGACTTCGACATCTACGTTTATGCTCTTCTCAGTAATATTAACATACATACCACATGAACATTTGTAGACTTCCCATCCACCCCCCTGCCCTCCCCCAAAAACCCCATAGCAAGTGTAACAACACTGTGTGGTGTGTTGTCTGATAAAGTCTGTTCTCTGTTGCATGAACAGCTCACTCTGTACTTCAGAGTGATACATTAAACCAACCTGGGCCTTAAGGAAGGCCCGAAACACTGGATCAATGCTGATGGTACTCCTTAAAAAAGAGATTTTAACTAAATTAGTCACTGGGATAAATTTGTTAGCTGGATAATTTAAACTGTAGCCATTTACAATCTACAGAACACCACCTGCCTGCATCCCTCTTCCTATGGAAGCAGGAGAATATGCTTCGATACTTTAGATAAAACTACTGTTTCATTATTTCCCCTTAAAAAGTTAAAAACTTAGAATACACACCCTCTCTAGTTGCATCTTTGTCCCCCCCTTCCCAGTCCCCACCTACACCAGTGATCAGTCATCCTCACAGTGAAAGTTTCCTGATGGCCCGGGGAAACCTCCTGCGTTTCAGTTTGTGCCCTTTGCCTTTTGTCACATCACTGGGCACCAGTGAAAAAAGCCTGGCTCTATACCCTTTGCACACATTGGTACGATTTCCCCTGAGCCCTCCTCCTCTCCAGGCTAAACACAGCACCAGCTCTCCACTGGAGTCCCTCCTGTAGGTCCCCATATCCCTTGGGACGAGGAGCCCAGAACTGGACACAGCACTCCAGGTGGGGCCTCACCAGGGCTGAGTAGAGGGGAAGGATCACCTCCGATGACCTGCTGGCAATACTCCTAATGCAGGCCAGGATACCATTAGCCTTCTTTGCAGCAAGGATACACTGCTGGCTCATGGTTAACTTGGTGTCCACCAGAACCTCCCGGTCATTCTCTTCAAAGCTGCTTTCCTGCTGGGTGGTCCCCTGCGTATATTGGTGTCTGGGTTTGTTCCTCCACTGCTGCAGGACTTTGCACTTCTCCATGCTCAACTTCCTGAGGTTCCTGTCAGCCCATTTCTCCAGCCTGGACAGCAGCACAACCCTCTGGAGTATCAGCCGCTCCTCCCAGTTTTGTGTCACTTGCAAGCCTGCTGAAGGTACACTCTGCTCCATCATCTGATCATTAATGAAAGGGCTGAACAGAGCTGGAGTAAAAATTGACCCCTGGCAAACACCACTAGTGACTGGCCTCCAACAGACTTCATGCCACCGATTATCATCCACCAGGTCCAGGCATTCAGCCAGTTTCCAATCCACCTCACCGTCTGCTCATCCAGCCCATATTTCATAAACTTGTCTATGAGGATCTCATGGCCAGACCCTCAATGGGGGCTAGGTTTGGCTTCCCAACGGGAATTTGGAAGATTCCCATCACTGACAAGAGATGTTACCATGTTATACCAGTATAGTAGTGGGTCAAGAGCTGAAGGCTGAAATACGAAATTACTCTGAAAACAGTTTAGTTCAAGTGTTCTTCAGAACACAACTTTTGAAGCTTCAGGAGTTAAGAGCTATGCGTATCTAGCCATAAACTTGCTTTCAGAATTTTTATTTACTTTTTATAAAACAGTAGTGTAGCGATTTGAGTAAGGTATAGAAACAGTACTCAAACTGTTGTTACACTCAATTTCCAACAAATCACGCTGGTAAAACAGTGTTCTGCTTTACCACACATCTAATTGATTTTTAGTTTTTTTTGGTCCTAGCCTGTAAGTTTGCTACACTCCACAGAAAGTTTTGTTTCTGAAGAATTTAGAAAACTCAGTTGTGTACCACCTCATAATAAAGCAAGTACCCTAAGAAAAACTATTTGTTGGAATGGCTACATAAAAAAAAAGATAATTCAAAAAAGTTTATAGGGCAAATGTAAGAGGTAATTTGAAAATTTACTTTTATGGACTTTTTAATAAGGCAAGAGATTTGTCAAATACAACTAAGATGTGTGCTCTAGCTTATCCTTACACATTGTCTTCAAAACATATAGCCTTATGCCAGATACCTTCCATCTCCCTTTGCAATCAAGTGCTAGAGAAGCTCTGTTTTTTGTATAGAAGGCTAACGCTATTGAAAAAGGTTGACTCAAGAACCCTACAGCCCACAGCCAGACACTCTTACAGGTCCAGAAAAGCCACATCTGCCAAATTCTTCAAGACTGTCCCAAATCTCATTACATGGAAAGCTAAACAGAAAAAGCCAATTTATTTTCTACTTAAAGTGTGGAGTTAAGATCCTCTCTCTACATGCTCCTTTTACTCCTCTGCATTGATCTTCCTTTCATCTCATTTCTATTCTCATTTGAATGACATGGTGTTAAGAAATACCATAAAACATTTAATTTACTCCTTTATTCAAATACTAGCTGTTGACTCCTGAAGATACTTCATAGCAAGTGTAAAACTTGAATTCACAACTAATTCCTACAACAACTCATACCTTTAACCAAGAGCATCTGCAAAAACATACACCATCGCCTGTATTAAGTCATCACTCAAAGTAGTTTTGAGGAAGCCCTGCCTTCCCTGGGACAAGCAACTTGTACATTAACTCCTCAAGCTGGTAATTTCTACGTTAGTACCCTACCTGTGATTTACCTTCAGGGATGTTGAGATGCCTTCAGGTTCAATATGTATTACTATTCCCTCCCCAAACTCCTGAACAGTATTTTACAGAAATTGAGGAACTTGATTTGTCATAACAAATAAGTTTGTCTTCTTGTTTAGCATTTTTGGCTTTAACAGTATATTTCATGCTACCCCATTCCGAAGCTGGGGAAAAGCTCACAACCAACAACAAAATTCTGTACCTGTCCTCAAACTACAGAAAAAGCTCTTCTCTGTACATTTCACTAGGTCAAATTTACTGAACTGATTTTGATGTTGATACTGCAGAAAATGAAGACCAGCAAGCCAATATATTCACAACCACAAACTGCAGTGTTATGTACCTTGCTGTCATACGCAGTAACACAAGTCCTCAGTTGTCAGCAACTCTGGTGGAGCATGGCGCCTCAGTTTGCGTTGTTCCCCCACCCACCCCCCTGCCCTCCCCCAAAAACGCCATAGCAAGTGTAACAACACTGTGTGGTCTGATAAAGTCTGTTCTCTGTTGCATGAACAGCTCACTCTGTACTTCAGAGTGATACATTAAACCAACCTGGGCCTTAAGGAAGGCCCGAAACACTGGATCAATGCTGATGGTACTCCTTAAAAAAGAGATTTTAACTAAATTAGTCACTGGGATAAATTTGTTAGCTGGATAATTTAAACTGTAGCCATTTACAATCTACAGAACACCACCTGCCTGCATCCCTCTTCCTATGGAAGCAGGAGAATATGCTTTCATAGAGAAAGCCTAGGAGCATACACATGCAGAAGTGAGCTTTCGTTCTCCGTAGGGACTCAAATTCAAGGCCACCTGCTACCAGTGCCAAAGCCTCTTTTCCCCAGCTTCACAGTACTGTATATTACCACAATGCAGCACTGCAGTTCTAGAACAGCCCTAATCTAATTCTTCACACTGAAGGCCATACAAAGCTGTACTGTTAATATATGTCTGACTAACTGTAGAATGGATAAACTCTTACTCCAAGCCACTTCAATAAAAATCACTCAATTCATCTGTTCATGGTACTCTTCCACAAACATTTTAAGATTAAATCAGTCAGCCACAGTCAGTGCAGACACAGCATTCCTATTTAATCTTAGGGTTTTGTGTTAAATTAGTAGTCATGTAAAACCATTCTTAATGAGGTATACGAGTATTTGCTAACATATCATTTATTACAATACAATCTTCACTGGATGTTCATTTAGAATAGATTTTTCTTTAGTAAAAAAAAGTGAACATGAGTATCCAGAAAACCAGATACACCTGTTCTCAGCTTCCCTTTAACGATACAAGTGCAAGACTGGCAATGGAATAGACTGACAGTATTTGTGAATCAGGGGAACACAGAAAGTCAGTTATGTCTGTACTACAGATCATCAGGTCTTAACAATTACAAACCAAAGATTTGATATCACCTCTTTCCAGAAACAAGGCAACTCCAATATCACACATTGTGTCCCCATCTACTCTTTCCACGCTTTTTTCCATCATCTGCAGGCATTTGTGAAAAATTTTGAAGTCGGTACATTTGGTCTCGTGTTTGCCCTTATAGAAAGGTATTCTCTTTTTGCACTTAAAAAAAAATCTACCACTGATTATCAAACAGTGGTTTGATGACCAAGCACATAGGCTTCCCACCTTTAGAAACTGGGACAAACAATTTGATAGGCATGCAGAAGGCTAGCTGAAAAATATAGGAGCCTAAATACTTACTTGTCAGATGTCTAAAGTCAGAGGCAAGCGTTATAGATAATGCCTCACAGACTTGCCTATGTGCTAATGCCTTGGTCTTATCTAGAAGTGATTTTTTTTTAATACGAGACTAACAAAGCAAAAAAAATCCATAATGCAAAGTGGGAAGTTACCAAGAGAAAACCAGTTACTCCTTCCAGAATCATGCTTCTCCTCCTCCCAAGTGGAAGCAACAGAGTAATCCAAACTGTCAGCAACAGAGGTTATACTCTGGACCAACCTTTCCCTGCAGCTTAGTGGTGTGTGACAGCCCAGGAGCTTTTCACTACTCAAGGGGCTTTTCCATTAAGTGGTATCACTGGGAAAAACACAGCCCACAATATAAACAGGAAGGCAGGTACATGGCATCCACATGCTGTTGAGGCCACACTTTTAATGCACTCTTCAGACCACAAGAATAGCACTGCTCATGCTGTCATACTGTTACATGGGGAAATTGCTTACAGGTGGAACCTTGACCACCACTGGCAATGAGCAAAGTGTTATGAAAGCACTAGAGCATTAAAAATAAAATCTATTCCAGCTCCAATTTTGAGAACACAGACCTTCTAATAAGTGGTTTTCACTGTCCGTGACACATCTGTACCTCAGGCCACCCATGTATCAAAGCCAGTTCACTGTTTCAGCCTAAGATCCTACCATCACCTGCAAACAATGACAAAAACACTCAGAGGTGGACAACCACCTCCTGTGAGAGCTCATCCCTGAAACTTCTGTGAGGCGGCTCCTCCATTTTCTCCCACCCTGGCTTAACATGTACTGTACAGAAGGGATAGTTTCAGAAAGATCAAATATAGCAGTTAAAATCAAAGTAAAGAGTATTTCCATGCTTCAGGCGTTTGCATGGACAGTTCATTTGAAGTTTTCAAAGCAACAAATTAGCCTAAAATCTTAGTAATTAACCAGAGAAGACTATTCTAGTTCTCATGTTTGACGTTTCACTTCATTTACCACCCAGTATTTGTACAAGTCCTAAATACAGTAAGACTAAGGCAACAACACTGAGAACAGAGAGAACATTGTTTTCATCTGAGAAACCACAGACACAGCAGACTGAAATTCTTGAACATTAAATGGAAGTCACATATTTCCAAGTTCAGATAGTTTTGGGAGCAGAAACATATTGTGATACTCAGCTGACTGGTGCCTGCAATCAATCTGTCTTCAAAAGTAAATAGGGAAATAACATCAGAATTAGAGAATATTAGCAATAAATTTAAAAACCTCCAAACGCTACTTTTGAAGTACTGTTAACATACCAGTCAGCAATAAATTTGTGCAGAATAAAACAATCTTGCATTTTAGATGCTTATAAATGTTTACTAACAGTTACAGAAACTGTACTTGGGTAGCTGTTTAAAAAAAAAAAACAGCCACTGAGGATATTGTCCCAGCTAATGAGTTTGTTCTTAATGTTAGTCTCACAGAAGTTAAAACACACTACATGTGCTCTGCAGTAATGTAATTGAAAAAGAGATTAATCTTTCCTTCCTTAATTAAGGGAAACAAATTTAAAAGCTGACATGTTATTACAGGCTAAGCAAAGGTCTCGATCTTTTTTGACCAACACATGATCTAAATGTCAGCAATATAGCCTGAATGAATTTGTAACCCATGTCAGTCAGAAAAAGCTTCAAGTAATAAAATTTATTATTTGGGTCAAGTTAAAGCACTTAGTCAATAGGGTTGAGAGATACCTGCTAGCTGATCTGCCAAATTTCTCTCCTACATACTGCACAGAGTCTGATGACCACCGAGCTGTCAGTGTTCTGACCCTCACATCTAAGAACCCGTACTGAATTGCCTCCCAAATCCTGCTGTAACTTACACCAGCTGAACTCACTAGTATCAAGAGAGAGAAAATCGTTAGCTGTGCTTGTTACTCAATTTAGATTTGTTTATGAGTCTAAGGGTAGTATTTAGGAAGTACTTTACCACCTTACCCTGTTAGGACTAACACACTGTTCTCTCTTGGTTATTTCCTTGTTCTACAATCATTTTATCCATTTATCCTTTGCCTGACAAGGTACCACAAAACATCTCCCTTGCTAGCAATGCTTCAAAATAACCAACAGCGGGAGATATTGGTATGGCGCCACTTAGCATTCACCAGAAAAGCTACATGGGAACAACTTCACTACGTGAGAACCAGGCTGCAATGGAGGAGAAAGTTATTTTAGCAAGGACACAAACTTAAACATTAAAACCTACCAGGAAAACTCACTTCTGAGAAGCCTTAAAGCTCTGTCTGAAGTTATTTTAAGCTTTAAAGCTTCATTTTTGTTGCAAAATTTTACCTTGATGACAAGGTAAAATGTAGCATTGATGTAGCATTACAAACAGGCTGATTATTCAGTGACTGAAGAATAGAACAGCTTGGAGAAAAGCAAGCGACCACATGAACTTCCACTGTTGGCTGAAGCTAGTAAGTAAAAATGGTTCCTTGCTTTTGCACATAAAAGCAAAAGTCAAGCAGTTGAACTTAACTAGCCTTAATCATATGATTTACAATCAGTTACAGAATGAATATATCCAAATCCTTCTAGGCTACGGAAAGAACTGCAGTAGTTTAGTTGTATGCCTAGGACTAAGAACATACCCGAGGCTTTAGAATACAAACCTCTAAACAGCTTCAAACTATTTAACTCTTGAGTTATTCTTGCTTTAAGGCAAATTTCATAGAAGATGGTGCAGATTCTTCATACCCAAAACTGAATCCCAACATGTACAGGTACTTACCCCTACTCAAACTCTAGAAATACAGAACTGTAAAGCAATGCTCTGTTAAAAGACATTGCTTTTGAATTTACTGAATGAAGAACAGTCTTTTACAAAGAGAGACAGTTATGATCAAGAATATTTTGCACACTTCTTTACAAATCAAGTTATTCTGATGGACTTTTCATTCTAAAGATCTGTAGAGATAAAAACATCCATGTTGAGAAGTTGTAGTAAAGGTTATACTCAGTATTATAGACTGACCAGACCAAGTTGAGGTTATGCCACAGTTCAGTGAATTAAAAAAAAAAACAATATTTAGTTCTCCACTGCTGGATGGAGAAAGAGACAGAGACCTAAAACCAGGAGAAGCCAGTGAATGTGTTACAAGCCACAAGGAAAAATGTGACCTCCCCTTGCAGAAACACACCACAATTAAGTCTGATCTGTGCTCAACTACTGAAACAGTGGTTTTTAAACTTGCTGTATAGAAGTTAATCCTTTAATTCCAAGAAGCAGTGTTTCAAACCATGAAAATCTAGAGCTAGAAGACACTGTTGAAGCTGTTTAGCAAGATGACAGTTTTTCTGCACAAGTATAGCCTGTGATAACTGCAAGTATCATGAATGTAAAAAGCTTAAACATTTGCATAACTTACTGTATAAGTGATAGCTGCCAACATTCCAATCACAGTCAAGGAACTAATGGAAAATGAAAGAGCAGTCAAGCCATCTGCAAAAAAAAAAAAGTTTAGTTCCTACAGTAGAGGTATAAGAACATTTCTTCCCGAACTAGTTTCCTGAAGATATTTAAGTTAATTAGATTGAAGAAAAAATTGAGATAGTTACCAGCCATAACAACTCAGATGAAAAACTCATCTAGCATAGCTTTTTGTCAGCAGTAGATCCTCCTCCAAAACTGCAAGAAGCAGGACAGTCATCTCGCATTTACTACAAGTTCACAGATGTTGCATTCAAATGGTTGAATAGCCACTAATGAACTCGCTCCCATAGCTGTCTAATGCCTCTTCAAGACTTACTTTGGGCGCCCACAGGGTGCTGCGGTAATTTTCACAATTTACACATGTATTCCAGATGGTTCATCTTTGTTTTGTTTGTTATCACCTGATTTCTCTTAGGGTGGTGAAACACTGGCACAGAATGCCCAGGGAGGTGGTAGATGCCCTGTCCCTGGAACCATTCCAGGTCAGGTTGGATGGGGCTCTGGGCAACCTGATCTAGTGGAAGGTGTCCCTGCTCACTGCAGGGGGGTTGGACTAGATGACCTCCATGGTCCCTTCCAACTCAAACTGTTCCATGATACTATGATTTCTTACAATAAAGCAGTACCCAGAGAATCAGGCATGAATCCTTCAAACAACCAAACAAGACAGACTGGTGGCCTCAGCTTCACTGAAACCAATATACACCCAGATTAACAAACTGGAAAAAGGTCACAGGGCTAAGGAGCTACTGTAGCCTTACTACCACTCTTGAAATGAAAAGGGATAGTAGAAGAGAAGCATTCCAAACTCACCCCCAAAGGCATCAAATTCCCCAAATCCTTCTCTATAATTTGTCAAAACAGCCCTGTCCCTAAACCTCACCATGCAGGACAGAACATGGCAAGCTTTTTTGGTTAAATACTAGCATGGAAGCTTAAAGCAGTTGTTACAGAAATTAACTTTAAGCAATATTTCATGTTGGCACCCAGTCATAATAACTGAGCTACTATTTAGTGTTCTCCCCCATGTCCTTCCCTCCCCTCTAGTTAAATCAAGAATTTAGAGCACAATAGCTTTCATTCCTACCCACACAGAATTAATAGCCAGTTTCCATTCATGAGCTCGTTTCCATTCCTTTTTCCTGAACATCGGATCAAGCATTCACAAACTGAGAAATCCTGTTGTAACTGCCCTGTATGAGAAGCTGACCAACCCTCCTGGCCTCCTTCCAAAAACACCAAAAACCAATAGAATAGCACAACCAAGCCTAACTTCACAGCTCAAATCGGTCCTTTGCTATTTTTGCTAGATAATACCAAACAACTTTCCCAAAGCTAACAGCAATATGTTCATAAGTTTCAAACACTACAGATATGTTTAAAGCTGAAAAAACACCCAGCATTATTCCCCCTTTAGCACTTATGAAAATTTAGTGAAACTACATCAAGAGAAGCGTGGCCAGCAGGTCAAGGGAGGTGATTCTCCCCCTCTACTCTGCTCTCTCGTGAGGCCCCACCCGAGTACCGCACCAGCTCTGGGGCCCCCAATGCAAGAAGGATGTCAAGCTGTTGGAGCGGGTCCAGAGGAGAGCCACGAAATTGGTCAGAGGGCTGGAGCAGCTCCCCTGTGAGGACAGGCTGAGAGAGTTGGGGTTGTTCAGCCTGGAGAAGAGAAGGCTCCGGGGAGACCTTAGAGCAGCTTCCAGTGCCTGAAGGGGGTACAGGAGAGATGGGGAGGGGCTTTTTACAATGGCATGTAGTGACAGGAGAAGGGGTAATGGATTTAAACTGGAAGAGGGTAGATTTACACTAGATATGAGGAAGAAATTTTTCACTGTGAGAGTGGTGAGGCAGTGGCCCAGGTTGCCCAGAGAAGCTGTGGATGCCCCATCCCTGGAGGGGTTCAAGGCCAGGCTGGATGAGGCTTTGAGCAACCTGGGCTAGTGGGAGGGGTCCCTGCCCATGGCAGGGGGTTGGAACTCAATTTCTAAGGTCCTTTCCAGCCCAAACCATTCTATGATTCTATTAAATTTTACCTATGTTCAGAAGTTTAGGGGGAAACCCCCCCACACATGTGACCCCTATTTCTAACATATCAGGCAATGTAATTAAACAGTACTTGATGATGCTCCTGTACATGTATTTGAAACCAACATTTAATATCCATTTAAAAAGTCTGAACTGTGTTCAATGGAACATTAAGAAACTAACTGTCTGAAAAATTGATAATTGTATACCACAAGTATTTTATCAGGCTCTGCCTCAGTGGATGAGTTTGCATTCCTTTTATAATCCTGCTACAAACTGAATGGACGTAGAAAAAACACTCAAAATAAAGTCTTCAAAAAGGGCAAGAAGGAGGAC
>NW_010104236.1:10329-20365 GCF_000699245.1 Pterocles gutturalis | reverse complement strand
GCAATGACTTCTGCCATCTCCCTCAGCAGACTCACATTTCTGGTCTAAATTTATTCAGGCTTGGTTTGTATTCACTGTCATCTGTGCAAAGCATTTCATTTAGTTCCTATGGCTTTCCTCACTCTTTCTTCCCCACCTTGCCCATGTATTTCCAGGGGGTAATCATATTCTCTTACGGTTTTCGTAGGCCAAAATGTCCCCTTGAAGTCATTCCTTTGGAACCTTAATACCTTCATTTCCCCTGGAAACAGAATGTGAGGTATGTGAGATAGACCAGCAGATCTTCTGGAAGTTGCTGTTTCTAGGTTCTGTGGTGGTGTAAGACTCAGTATGATGGGTCTGACACTCCATGATAGCTCTGCAGAAAATAGAATCAGGTTTTAGTATTTTATGAAATTCAGTGTCATTAGAGTCCTCAGACATCCTGTCCTGAACCAGAGAGAAAGAATATCACAAGAAAGGGAAGCCACTTCTGCAAATGAATTGGCATTTCAGGTTTGGATTTAAAGGCAGTAAATGTGATGCTAAGGAATTTTAATCCCTTTCTTCTAAGCAACAGTAAACCAGCCAGACAATTCTTTTTGCAATGCCACAGCAGTGGAATAACGACATCTCAAGGCTTGTGCACAGCCTTAACAAGCAGCAAACGTCCCAGAACTTGGTTGACTCAGCAATACCTGAGCAGACTACTGGATGAGCTGAGGAAATATGATTGCCTTGAGGAATTAAATGTGGAGGCTCCTTCAGCCTGTGTAAAGCTCTCTGTGCCATTCGAAAAGGTACTTGGAGACAAAGTATACTGGCTTGTAATTTTAGTGTTTTACTCATCTGTTTAAACACACCTCTGGTTTGATTTGTAAAATGGGAACAAGCATCTCAAGTGAATAACATTTAAAAACAATGAAATGCCTGTACTTAATCTAATATCAACTCAAGAATATGGATATTGATGCCTACAGTTTCATGTTTCCAGCATTAAAACAATTCCAACAGTTATTAAAAATATGTCACTTTGTGTTATCTTCTAAATGTGCAACCTCTTTTTTGCATCCTGATCCAAGAGGATAAATTGGGAAGTGATACTCAGGTCCTGTTATTCTGCAGGCTGTTCCAGTTCCAATGTCAAAACAGAGTATTTCTCCAACTACAAAACAGAAAATGGGGAGATTCACACAGGGCTTTTTGCATGTGTGCGCCTACTTTCTGCAGTCACCTTTATTCTGCTATGAAGAAACGTGTAGGTGTGGTGCTTAGGGACATAGTTTAGTGTGTTAGGTGGTGTGGGTTGATGGTTGGACTTGATGATCCTTGAGGTCTTTTCCAACCTTAAATTCTAGATTCTATAATTCTATCATTGAAGTGAATGCCTATAGGAAATGTCTGAGGTCTGTTTCCCATTCCCACCTTCAGAAGAAGAACCACATACCTCACCTCAACAGGAGTCTCCAAAAATCCTCCTCTCCTGCCGCAGCCCTGGGTCCATACTCCCATTATTGCCCACTTTCTTCTTCTTTTGTGCTCTCTCCCATGTTGGATGCTGCCAAGATCTCTGCCCCCACAGTGTGGATGATGCTAGTCATTTCAGATTAGTGGTCAGTGTCCCCTGGTGGCTCACAAGAGGCACAGAAATATATTCTCACAGACAAAAATCTTTTCCCTTGCCTCCCCTGTGTGAGCTCCATCAGCTCTTTCTCCTTTCCAGGCACCCGCTGCAAGGCTGGTGGGGGACAATACTCCGTATGCTTTTGTCACTGCTGCCACTGCCAGACTGAGAGGAGAAGGGATTAGGGCTGGAAAGAAAAATGGATTTAGACAAGCCCCCATGAAGCCCTGAGGAATACCAAAGTGGTGGTGAAGAAGAGCAGGGACCAGTGCTACTGTGGTGTCAACAACCGTGATATAATCTCAGTTTTGAGTATTCCTGGCCCTTGTTCTTGTATGAAGGGCATCAGGGAGATGTCTTCCCTTCTGACATTGCTCTCGCTCTGCTGTGAGGCTGAAACTTTTCTCTTTCCAGCCTTATCTTCTCCCTGGCCAGCCCTTCTGTTTCTTGTTTCTCATCTGCTCAGAGATTTCTGATCTGTAAAAACTCATTGCCACCTCTGATTTTTTGCTTAAAATCTCATCTCTCCACTTTTTCCTTCTTCTCCTCCCCTGTGTCTCTCTTACTGTACTTGGGATTTTATTAACATCCTGCAAGAAGGATTGGCACCATCTGAAAGGAGCTCTCTGCCTCTTCATCTCCCTCTATTTTTTCTACTTTCTATTTCTGATTTCAGCCCCTGCAGTACTTTGAGATTTCCAAAGTCCTCTCTGGTTCAGGTTACTTTGACTTGTCCATTTGGCCACCCACTCCTGTCATATTTCTTCTTCCCATGTTCCCTCTGCAAACCTTCTCCATCTAGTCCTGATCCGTCTTTTGGAGTCTCTGGTGATCCTGCCCTGGGCATTTGAGCACAGTGCTCTCCTATGTGAACAGAGCTCCTTTCTCCTCCTCTCACACTCTCACTCTCTCTTGTTTTGTTTCCAGCATCCTTGATCCCATTGCTTAGTTTCAACACTCAAAACTCTTCCTTCTTTCCTGACCACTTCTTTAGTACCTTCTGAATTTTAAATATTTCCTCCCTACAAAAACTGTCTTATGGTTTTTTTTCCTCCCCTTATAACGAATGGACTTTATATTATTTCATTTTATACATCTGAAGCAAAATGTGACATGTGGGAAGGTGGCACTGATTTGGCCACTATCAATAGTATTTCTGCTCATTAACCTGTTATATGTAACTTTTCAGGAGATTTCCACCACTAGAACTTTTAATATTTTCTATCACTATTTATGCCTCAAATTTGGCTTCAGGAAGTTGTGTAAGAATGGATATTTCTGCTTTTTATTGTAGCTAAGAATGGACTCTGAGCCCAACACCTCTCTATCTTTCCCCACAGTATTTCTTGGTCAGACAAGAGGTTTTATCCTTCCTACAAACCCTGCTTTTCTACGTCTGAAAGTTCACTCACTTCACAGGTGTTGCATAATGACCATCCAATTGCATTCAAGTGCACAGGAAGTTGTGGCACTAGGCTGAGGTTTCCAGCACACTTTTTGTGGCTGGTACCTGTTTTCTGCTGATTTGAATGAAGTTTGTCCAAAGTACTATTGAAACTCTGAACCTCTGAGTGCTGAGATTTTCTGCTGCAGATGTGGGGTAGGGGGAGTTCAGAAGCCAAAGGGTAAGGCTGGTTTCTAATTTGGTGTTTGCCACTCTTGAACCTCAGAGGAGTTTGCTAGCTCAGAAAAAAGTGACTTCTGAAGTTCAAAGCCCAAATATAACCAACCCGTTAGACAAAACTGACGGGTGTTCAGGAAATTGTTTGTTTTGTTTCAGTTTTCACATTTAATTTTTATGAAAACTGGATGCACATAGCTGATGGGTGTGTTATATGAATCATGTTCCTTTCTAAGGAGGGTGTGGTTGTATCTCTATGTATACAGTTGCATCCCTATGTGTTTCAATAAGATACATATTTTTGAGGGCACAACCCATGCCTCATTTTTAAGAAAAAAGCGGCCATTATTGTCCTTGAGAAATTCAGATTGCCATGAAACCTGCCTGGGATGTAGCACGCCCCTGAAAGAGCTACAGGGCACTCCTGCAACAAGTCCTCAGGCAGCCTGAGGACATTCCCCACCAGTAAGCAATCACTGCCCTATCTCTGTTTTTTGATGGGGCAGTGGTACAGCAACATCCTTTCCCACCCTTTTTACATGCATTGTTCACTGCTAGTAAATCATACTGCCTTATGCTGAGCCCCGCAATGCCTAGCAGAAAAGAGAATGCTCACAGGTGTGCTCTGGGTACTGTTTCCTGTCGAGCTTCAGCATCACAAGTGGTGAGACCCATCAGAATATTTAGGTAGATCAGCCCATCCAGAGCCCCTTCTGCTCACTACCGTTACCATATGTTAAGTGCTGTATAGATCCAACTCTGAAGCTGAGGAGCAGCATGAGGTTAATCAAGTGACTCAAGACTTTCTGTCTTGCTCCAGCATATCCTGAAGATGTTTTCCTTCACCTACAGAAAGTGAGAAGTGGTCCAGAGCTAAGATTTGCAAATAATAAAACTAGAGATAATGTCAGAACAGCCTCTTTCCTACTTGTGCTTTCTTTTATGTTGTGATGTTGTGTTTGTTTTTTCTCATTTATTTTTTCCTGGGGTGGGATGGGAGGGGGAAACATCACTGGGTGTAATTAGAATAGGAACCTAATCCTTTGTTTTGACCCATACAGCTGAATTCATTCTCAGCTGAAACCACTGGAGCTGTGCTTTCACTGCTTATAGCATGAACAGAGCCCTTCTCATAGATTACTGCTTTACAGTCACTGTTGGGTCATCTATTATCCAGTGTCTCCTATTGTTTTTGAAAAACTTAATAAACTCACCACAGGAGAGCTGCACTATGTATCTCTCCATATATTTTTCTCCCTACATTTTCTAGCGTTTTTTTTTAAGCCTGTTTCACAGGGTCTGGTATTCCTACAGTGCTGATGCAGATGTGATGCTAACGTACGCCTCTTAAACAGAGGAACAATGTATGCAATCCTGACAGCAAAGGGACCGGAAATCTTCAGGAGCTGATGAAACCATCTTTCCAGTTGAAATGAAAGAGCACTTTCTGCAAGCATACCTTGTGTAGTCAGATGATGCAGACAAGTATTTAGGCTCGTCTCCATAGGGCACTCATGCTGAATGAGGGTGACACATTCCGATAATCGAAATACTATAATTGTTTGCTCCAGAAAGGCTGCATTTGGGTGGTTTATGAATGTGCACATCTTGTATGTCGTTTCTAGGTAAGATAGTTGTTGACTTTTGCAGGGAGAAAGCTGAGAGTTTAGAACTGCAAGGCAAACTCAATCACATTTCTAAACTGTAAATCTCCATTTTAAACCCAACTGTGGTCTGGGTGAGATGCTGTGGTTCTTTACTCCTTGTGTCCCTGAAGCCCAAAGACAAAGCACATTCTTGTTCATGTATCACTGGACAATATCATAGATTTCTGTGTTGAAAAGTCTTAACTGGCTGCTGCTGTCACGGCTGTTTGTAGCTGCTGGCAGAGGGACAAGTATGGTTGTGTTTTGTCTGGAGGGACCTCTGGTGTCACACACAGGTGGGCAGTGGGTGGCATGGGACTGGGCAAGCCAGGAGAGGAGGAGGAAGCATCTCTTGATACACAAATCTGTCTGTTTCCTCCAGCCTCTGCTCTCTGGTTGTGCTCAGAGGTTTCCGGATGGTGCTGCCGTCAGCCTGTTTTGTCTGTGACATCTATGTTTGCACAGCACACCAGTCGGGGAACAGGTCTTGTGCAACTTCTAAGAGTGTTGTCTGGAAAGGAAAGCTTAGCTTACCTTTCTTGGTATAATTGGCTTTGGGGCTAGCTGTGTTAATGTCACATTTACAGTTACGATAGGACCACTTGCAGGTTAAGGCAGGAGAAGAAAATGTTGTCATAATCCTCTCACTGCACATCCATACTGTGACACATCCTAATTTTAGCTTAGTGTTCGTTGGCTTTGGAAACGACGGAGTTGATGAGTTATTCTCAGTTGTGGCAGGGTAGTGGGAATTCATTTTTTACCCTTCCCATTAAACACCACATTCAGGCATGTCCTTGTTTGGACTTTTGTACAAGGAAGATGAGCATAGGTCATGGGTGAGGGAGAGACATTGGGCCAGGCTGGTGGCTTGCTCTTGAATGCTCCTGTATCACAGGAGAAAAGCACTTCCCCCATAAACTACCAGTGATAAAATGCCACCAGGTTGTTTATATGGATTGGGGAGTTACATAAAGGAGGATGAGAGGGCAGATGAGCTGATTGTATAGCAGGGAGGAGATGACTTCCCGGCATAGTTGACATTGGTGTTCTGTTCTTTGTTGTACCAGAAGAAAATTGTGATCCACTGCCTCTGACAACAGCAAAAAAAAAAGCAGTGAGGGTCAGTCTTGCAGAGTGCACCTCAGAAACTTTTCCCCAAGCACCAGACAGGCTTTGATTAATCTTCAGATGGTACAAATCTTTCACTTTACACCTAAGACTTCCTTGAAGAAGATCATGAGGCACAGTAGCTTGGCTACAAAAATGGTAAACACTTTGCAGATGCCAAAGATTAAACTGGTTCATTCGGTTGCTTGATGATGGATATTTAAGGAAATAAAAAGGCAGAAAATGAGTAGCTGACATCATGCAAGAAAATTAAATCCTTTTACTTCAGAGGCTTGAATATCATCTTTCTTGCAAAGAACTTTGCAGACAAGGAACATAGCAGGTGAGTATAGCAGGAGTTGAAAAGAAATCTTTTTACTTTTACAGTTACGACACTTGGATCTGGTAGTCATACAGAGTCGAAAAATGTGCATCCCATGTTAGAATTTTTACAAATAGTTCTTCTCAGTCTGGATAGTCACTTTTAAACTGTTAAAAAAAGTCCTAAAAATCAAGCAACACAAATCCCATTTTCTGTTAAAACTTGAGGTTGCAATTCTACTATCTTGTTAAAAATTTAATGTTGCAAGATAATTTGAGTTCTTAATAAAAGTATTTTAAAACGAAAAAATAATTTGACTTTCTGGACTCCAGGCTATAATTTGGTGTTCCATATTCTAGAAAATGTTTTCAAATTACCTTTTATCTGATGAAAAGAAAGATTAAGCCAGTGCTGGAGAAAATACAGTAAGTAACACATCAAGGGATTAAAAATAGGTGTTTTCATTCTCTATTTTTGGGTGGTGTCCCAGAATTATGTGACACAAATTGGCAATCTTAACTGCCAATACTAGTATTCTTTCTTGAAGTAGGAAACGGTTATAACAATACTATTATAAGGACAGATCTGGCAAAGGAATGTAACTCTAATTCATCTTTACTATGAAAAAAACCCAGGTCATTTTTACTTTGTCTTGGGCTGACTAAGAAGAGGAGAACCCCCTTCACAGTGGGGAGAAAAGGGGCTTAAGGCGTTGTCTAACAAGAATGGGCACAACCAATATTGCAAAACATAGCATTGTGGCAGCTGAGTAATAAAATGCAAAGTGAATTTATGGCAAACAAAGTCCATGTACGGGGATTTATTTTTGGTTTTGTTTCTCAGTTTATTTCCACCATTGTCTAATGGTGCTGATTTGGGTTAATTCTTCTAGAGGTGGAGGATGGTGATGATTAGCGACCTCAGAAAGAAAAATAGTAATGTTTATTTTTGCAGTGCTTTATTATCCACGTAATTCAAAGAACTTGTCAAGCATGTCTGTATTTTTGAACCCACTTTACAGATGGTAATAGTAAAGAGTTGTAACTGTTGGCTCAAGTCATCTTGATTCTATTTGTGGAGCAACATTGATATTCTTCAGCTGAGGACCTGCCATTACTGTTTAAAGGTTGGCTGGAAACTGTAATTTTTAAAGTTGCATGGGAGAAAGAAAGAGATGGTGGGAGGGGATGTAAATGCAAAGGATTGTAGTGAGTCTAATCAGCTCTGCAAAATATGAGCTAGGAGGAAAGGCAGAAGGAAATGGGAATTATTCTAGTTAAATGAAGAGATGACTAGAAGAAAGCTGATAGTATTCTTTAAAAATATTTTAAAGAAATGTAAAGAAGTTTGGAAAAAACAGAGGAGTAAACTTTCTTCTGAAGTTAATCATCAGGAAAACCTAATGGACAGCAAAGGGGAGTTAAACACTAGAATCTGAGTTTTGTCTTGGGAAGTGCTGAAATGCCAACCATGAGTTGTGGTAAAGATCCAAGCTAGGTAAACTTGGATCAGGAAACATACAGATGAGTCTCCTCTGCCTTTAGCCAGCACTGTGTATCAGAGGGTATCCTTACAGGATGCATTTCTGAAACTGATACCTATGAAGAATCTCTTCTGTAAGTAAATTTAGGTCCGTTTTAGGAATCCAACAAGTCTTGGACAATTCCGATAATACATGTGTAGTTTTACAGAAACTGAAGATATACCAGTTCAGTAAATGAAGCTAAAGTCCTGACCACTTTGAAATTCGTCCTCTACTAATTACACAACGTTAAGTTTAGCCTTGGACTGTGGTGGGGCTTTGCAAACCTTTCGGGGCTAGCCCTTGCAATTTATAGTGTCATCAAAATCCATCCACAAAAATGCCACCTTCATTCATATTAATTTTTACAGAATATAAAATTTGCCGACAACTTGAACAGATGGATGTGAAAAACATCAACAATAAAATGACCCCTTCCCGTAGCTCAGCCACAATGGTCCGAGCTGCCCTAATAAATTGACAATGAGATGTTGGGTCTGTGGTTAACTGTAGCGAAGCAGTACTGCAAGCAGACTACTTTTTCCTCCATAGTTGCCCAACCTAGACGTGCTGGTGGGACTGCTGAAGGACACGCATGTAACTTTAGACAGAAAGGTGAAAAATGCATGTGCTTTTTATGGTAGCCTGTTTATTCTGGGAGATGTTACAGCTGACTGAAACAAATGTGCTTCTAGCATAGAAACATGGTTGTGGCTTGTCCTGGGTTAAGCTGAGACAGAGTTAACTTTCTTCATAATAGCTAGAAAGAGGCTGTGTTTTGGATATGTGCTCAGAAGAAAGCTGATAAAAAGTGATGCTTACGCAGTTGCCAAGGTCTTTCAGTTTCTCTGGCTGTCCACAGACCGGAGAAGCTGGGAGGGAGCACAGCCCCAGTTACTAGCCCAGGATTTGATCTTAGGTTCAGGACTGAGACCCAGAGTGGCCAATAATCTATTCCATAACATACACGTTATGCCCAGTATATAAGTGAGGACCCTCCAGAAGATCATCCCTTTTTGGTTACGGATCTCTTTTGCTCCGGGTCGTCTCGCTCCAGGTGGTCACTCTCCCAAGGCCTTCCCCCCCTCCCCCACCCCGGTCAGCTCTCGGTCTGGGACGCTCAGACTGTTATCTCCGTTTCGTGAGTGCAGTTTTGGGACTCTCCCTGCTCTGGGATAGGGGGGGGCGGGCTGTAATTATAATAGTATTATTTTCAATATTATTGCAGTTTCGTTATTAAATTGTCCTTATCTCAACCCATGAGTCCTTTTTTTCCCTTTACCTCTTTAATTCTCTCCCCTATCCTTGTGGTGGGGGGGGCCATAACTTGACTTCTTGGTGCAGGACATCTCTCCTTCATCAGCCGCCGAGCATCCTTTCATGTCCACACAGGGCAGGCTGGCAGGTACCTCTGTCCTCCTACCATGCAGACATCATATTTTCTCCTGCACCAAGCGATTGTTTTAGGACAACAGGAGAACAGTGCACAGGCTCAAGGAAGTTCATCTGATCGTCTTGAGAAGAGCGTTTGAGGAAAGGCTGCCTTTATGAGAGAGTTCCCCTGCTCTTCTCCCTCCCCACTGCTGTTTCTCACTGAAGATCCATTACTAATCCTAGAGAATGGGTTATTCATGCCCAAGCGACATCAATCATCCAGCGTGCACCATGCCTGACTGTAAATTATGACATTACCTATGAACAGAAGAACGACAGCAATGATAATAAAGTACAACACCAGTGAGCTGAGAGCCTCCACTAGACCTGTCTGATTTGTTTCCATCATGAAAGGGTGGCTTATTTCCCCCCCAGTTCCAGGCCCATACATCACTGGGGCTGTCAGGAGTTTCTGTAGGATGAGCAGATCTGGCTGGGAGCAGCAGCTGCCTGGTGGCTTTGGGATGCAGGGCTGGGGCAGGAGTTGCTGGGGCTCAGGAGCTGGAAGCATCCTCCCGCGGATGGGCACCCCGGCAAGCTGTCCTGCCGCTGCCCTCCGTAAGTCACCCCCAGAAGTAAACCGCTGTCACCACGATGAAAGACTCCTTTTCCTCTGATCTCACTGCTATGAAATTACTCCAGTGCCACACTGTATTTTATGTCAATACCTACTTAATTTTTTTCAAAATTGAAAAAGATATAAGCACATTGTTCCCTGGATTCCTGATGCGGGGGGTAACCTAGCGACTCCCGATGCTGCGCTGTGTACAGTGGCATA
>NW_010104236.1:0-10298 GCF_000699245.1 Pterocles gutturalis | reverse complement strand
TGCTGAACATGCATCCTAACAAGCAAGTGGTGTGGCATTTCACTTGCAGATGATTTAGCTAAACTCGTGGTTCTTGTCTCCCTTTAATTCCAGCAGTGATAAAACTCCCTCCATCCCCATACTTTGCCGTATCACCATCCTCAACAACTCCATGTGAAAAAAAAAAAAAAAAAAAAAAAAAAAAAAAGAAATGTGGTCACTAATGGTTTTATTCGTATGCTTTTGGGCAGCCCTAATTGTCCAAGGGTTCTCAGTGTTCACTGGAGCTGAATAGCTGAAGATATTTGCATGGGATTTGCAGCTTTACAGCACCCTGCAAACTGATAATCGCTGGAAACATGACAACATATTCAGAAGCACATTTTGACATCAGGCAACATTTGCAAGTTCAAAATGTACCTGTGGAAATAGCATTTCAGAAAAAAACTTTAATACAGGGATTACTCTCAAGGGTTGGGTGGTAGAATGGCAGCAGTGCCAGCCCAGGTCACCCCCAGCAGGAAAGGCAGCCTCTTCGCCGTGCTCCTGCTGAGTAAATGCTGCTGGAGCTCAGAGTACAGGAGAAAATCTGGTAGCTCCATGTTATCCAAGGAGTCTTACACAGGTGTGTCATCTAAGACAAGTTAGTGAAACATGGTAAAGCAATCCTGTTAGAAAGGATGGCTAAAATATTTTATTCTATATTTGTATTTAACAAACTATACATGTGGCCCTTTATTATTTTTTTGATTCAGTGGTACTGTTTATTTTTTTAACTGCATTTAGCCTCATTTCATTAATCAGAAAGTAGAATTAAATATATTCCCCAAGTTTGTTTTGTGCCTTTCCCCTCCCCCCGCCCCAGGGAAAATAAGAGGAAAACAAACCACACACACAAAAAATCCCGAATGAAAAGGCTACCACACTCAGGTCATTGTTTGGTGAAACATCAGGAGTCTCAGTCAATTCCTCCACTACATTTGGAGCTGGAAACAATCCTCTGAATACCCATGCTGTGTTTATTTGTACTAAAAAAGAAAGTGGATGTGGTAGGAGAAAAGGGTATTTCATTGTTGGTATGTCTTTCTAGATGTTAATATTCAACAAGAAAAGAAAACATTTTCCTCTCTGGCAGCATTTGTTACCAGTGCCGTTCCCACAATTCTCTCCTTTCAGGCTCACAACGGTATCGTGATATTATATTCACTGTCTTAGCCATACAGAATTAATCCACGTTTACTAGTATGGGAGTAAAACACAGCTGACCCAGATTCCTTGTGTACTTTGTTCTATCAGCATGAAAAGGACCTTAAATTGTGAATAAACAAATTACATTTGCATCCTTTTTACACAGACAAAATGGAGCAAGGCTTCATTTGAAAGAATCAGTACAAATAGCTCTTTTTTCCCCCATCTCATGGTCACTATTCAAACTCAGAAGTATTACACTTTTTTTTTTTTTTTTTTTTTTTCCCCTCCAAACCTGTGCACATTCGGATTATAAAAGTTCAGTAAATAAGCATCTCCCAGCTTGATTTGTCAGTGACTGTGATTTGTGCTGAATAACAAATGACCCGTTTCATTAAGCCTGTTGCCACTGACCGGCTGACAAGATGGTAAATATTATTGCTAATGCCATGGTGCTAATACCATGGTGATATTAGGAGGGCAACAACACTGAAAAGCATGAATACAATGTACAGTCTGTCTGGTAAATGGCCAAGGGGGCCAATCTTAGCCCCAAAATCAACCTCATTTGAAAAAAAAATAAGGAAAAACAAAAAGAAGAACATGTTTGGCTTTTCAGGAGTGTTTTAGGAGACAAGATTCTCTGTGCTAACGCTTTCAGACAAGTTGGAAATCAAAGTAGCACAAATTATAAAAGTAGCACATGATAAAAAAAGAAGCACTTGCGTTTCTGTATCAAAGTACCACAAAGGTACAAATGGCAGTAAAGCCAAGACCACCCATGCGGAAAGGGTCCTTGTTAGACCGGCTGCCAACACGACCGGTGAACCAGAGGGTGGCTGTTGCTGAGGCAATGGGACGTGGGCTGAGCTGGGTGATCATTCCCTGTTCTCAAGAACCTTCAGGGCAGAAGTTCATAAAACATCAATTTATTATTTTCCCTTTTCCTTTTCCTTTTCCTTTTCCTTTTCCTTTTCCTTTTCCTTTTCCTTTTCCTTTTCCTTTTCTTCTTTCTCTTTTTTCTTTTCCTTTTCCTTTTCCTTTTCCTTTTCCTTTTCCTTTTCCTTTTCCTTTTCCTTTTTCTCTTTATTTTCTTTTTCTTTTTCTTTTATTTCTTTTTCTTTCTTTTTCTTTTTCCCCTTTTTCCCCTTCCCCTTTCCTTTTTTTATTTTTTCTTTTTATTTTTTTCTTTTTTCTTTTTTTTTCTTTTTTCTTTTTGTCTTTTTTCTTCTTTGTCTTTTTTCTTTTTTGCCTTTTTTCTTTTTTCCTTCCCTCACTTCCCTTCCTTTCTCCCTCCCTCTCTGTCTCTCCCTCCCTCCCTCCCTCCCTTCTTCCTGTTCCCTCTTCCCTCCTTTCCTTTTCTTCCTGGAAAGGTGACACTTAATCAAATCTTTTTTATGATATGATATTTGATCTGACAGTGGTACAAGGGAAGCAATGGAAAGAGAATGAGGTTTGACACAGAGCTTGACAAACATAGACCCACTTCAAGATATTGTTCTATCAAACACCTACAATTTCACTTAATTCCGCTTGTTGCAAAGTCTCTTTAGGAGGATGGTAATGGCAAAACCTAGCCAGAGCTACATGAAATCATCTGGAAAGCCAAACATAAAAGATAAGCTTTATCTGAGACAGCAAACTGGGAGTCAGGCAAGGTGTTGGTAGTTTTGGTTACGGTCACAAATGTGGCAAACCAGACGTTCTGTGGATGACGTGTAGTTGGTGGTGCTTTCAATGCTGTCATCAATACTTCACTACTTGGTGATGCCTTACACACTGACAGCCTTGTAATTGCTGGGGGCGGTCTGGCTCTAGTCCAGCTGGCTATTCAGTGGGCTTTGTAGCGGCCAACAAACAGCCAAAGTTCAGACTTGCCGAATCCCTGCATCCAAAGAACGCCTGCTGCAAAATGCCCCTGGATGCTTCTGCTGTGCTGCCTCTCAGGGATGGGCAGGGCAAGCAGCCAGGAGGGAGCCCAGGACTGGGTTGCAAAGGTCCTATGGGGGGCTGCAATTTGGGTTTCCTCCCCCAGAGGGGGTCCTGGAGTATGGATGTACTTGAAATCTTCATGAAAGGAAAAAAAAACCGCCCATATGAAATGAAAGGGAGTGAAAGAAAACGACAAAAAAAGGTACATTGGGCTCCACTTGTTCCAGAACAAAACATTTTTTCCCCAGTTGAGCATTTCATTAGAAAAACAACTCCAGATGAGTCAGGGAAGACTTCAGAGAGAAACTATCAGACAAACAATGCTTGCCAGCTTTATGTTCCTTGGAAACAAAGATCCACAGGTTTTCAGACATCTTTGTAAAACTTTCAGAACCAGCTGTGTTTCCTCTTCACCCTTGATGCTTCAAAGTGCATTCAGAGCCTCCTTGGCAGTCTGGGCCATGGTGACCCTGCAACATCGGATAAGGGATACCAGCTCAGGGACGGCCCATGGGAAGAACCAGTGAAAACACAGATTTCATCACCAACTCTACCTACGAAGGAGCACAGTACAATTCAGGCCTGCTGGATGAAACAGAATTAGACTTGCAGCACTAGCACAGCAAGATATAGCCAGGAGGGGAAAAATGGTGGAGCTGGAATAGAAGGAGGAGCTTTTTTCAGATATTTGGCAGCACAGCAAAGCTAGGAAAACCTGGTTCAGGCAGCCCCCTGAATGTGATTCAGTCTGAACACTCATTTTCCTGTATGGTGTGCTGTGCTATGCATGTTAGTTTGTTAATGAAAACTGTAATTTCCAAGTGGAAGGTGAAAAGTTTCATTTTTGAATTATGGAAATTAAGTGAGTTTATGGAATTACTGTACTCTTGCTTACCAGTGAATCCACAACAATTTTTTTTTTTTTTTTTTTACTTTTTTTCTATCCCACTCTAGATCAGAAAATTATAGCAAGCTCATGGAGAGATGCCCAGAAGGCCTGTGCAGGTTATGGTGGTGGAAAGCTGCATGTGGATTGAGCACCTCTAAGGCAGTAAATAGTACTGTGGATTTCAAGGCAAGTGGACTCTGACCACTAAGAAAAAATTGCTGCTGCTAAAGCAGGCAATCAAGGCAGGCACGCGAATGAGTTACAACTCAGAGAAAGTTAGCTGTACCTAAACAAGCCTAGTTTGACAGCTAAACATTGCTGGCTGATGTACAGAAATGCAGGATAAACGCTGACCACTGTGCTGGACAAGGGCAGTGATGCCTCTGCAAGGAGACCTGCAAACACCTTGCTGCACAGACCTCCTTCTCCCCGTCAGCTCCTTATCAGAGAGGAGATTTCTATTGCTAGAGCCAAATCACTTCCAACACCTGCACAAAACTTTCAATTTGTTTCCTCTCATTACCACTGAATATCTATTTCCCTGTGGTTTGTAAGAAGCCTTGTTAAGTAACTCTCCAGCATTTTATTTCTCTTCAAATATAACTTTAGGAAGAGAGGAAACCATTATTTGAAAGACAAAGTTCAAAGCAGGGCCTGATGTTTCTTTTCACTTTTTTTTTTTTTTTTGACTGCTCAGCAAAATAGGATAGAAACAGCCTTAGAGAGAGAAGCAGATAGGACCTATTTTGAACACTTCTGTTAGAAAAACACTACTGAGTGCAAGACAGGTAGACTTTTTTCAACCTATTAATTTTTCAGCGTGTCTTTTTTCAACGTATTAATGTGTTTGAAGTGAGGATGGTAATGTTCTGTGTTTCTGTCCCTCCAGATTAGGATAGTGAGCTCTCTGATGCTGCATAATGAACTTTGCTGGGACAGTGCAGGCACAAGCCCCCATCTTCAAGAAAGGGGAGGTAAATATAATATCTATAAGTATATTTTTACAGTTTTTTGCAATGCATACCCAATGTGACAACATTAAATGGTTGTGGGAGGTGGGAGACACAGGGTCCGTTCAACTGGAAAGAGATAATATGCTTGGATTTTTAACAAATTTGATCTTATTTGCCCACACAAGCCCTAGGTGGTACGTTACATGGGAAATAACATATGCTGTGATTTACTTTGTGGTTTGGTTGGTTTAAAACATTTTGCTCACTGTAAAGAGAGGTCTTGAAAATTCCCAAGCCCTTCAATATGCCTTCAAAACTGCATGAGTGTCTTTTATCTTTGTTTGAAACCAGGGCAAATTATGAAGAAAAATACCCACATGTTTACTGAAATGTTGATATCTAAGAAGTTTTGCAGGTGGATGTGCTAGATCAGCTTCTGACACCTGAATCTTGGGTATTAAAATGATTGGTCTGTTATTTGGTAGCTCACACCTGTATTTTTCTTAATGTTCATGCCATTTTACAATGTGAAGCAGAATTGACTGCATGCCAGACTTCATGACAAGCTCACATCAGAATATAGCTATTTGTCATAGATCATCTTGGCATACAGATCTGAGTGAGCACTAAGAAAAAGCATAATTTTAAAAATTGTGGATTAACAAGAACGGAATAATTTTTCTCCTAAAGAAAAAGACATAAGCGAAAAAAGGAAATGGTGATTTATCTATTTGTATCAATCCCAACACGATTAGTACTATCACTCTGAAACACGTATAACCCTTCCATGCTTTCTATGTGTGTTTTAGAAGGACAACTCATGGAAAATATTTGTACAATGAAGATCTCAAAAACTGTGTGGGTATTAAGGAATTATGAAATAACAGTTGCAGCACAATTCCCGTTAGTTATATTACTATCTATATTATCTTTTTAGAATGTGTGATGCATAGCTATTCTGTTCACCTTTCCCTAAGAAATACAAAGCATTTCTTTGCCTACCAGCACGTATCTTCTGAATTAGTTCTCTGCGATAGATAAGATGAATGTAATGCCCCTATTGAGGTTTACGGATTATTTCATACCATTTAAAATTAATTCCATTTGTGTTTTCTTGTCTCTTTAGATCATGTCCCATTCAGCCATTGTGCCTACTAACAGTGAAGCCACCCTTTCCCCAAATTAAAGAGAAGCGTGGCGAGTATGGGTAAGTTCAGCAGCTATAACACCAATATAGCATCATGGCACACATGTCTCTGCCTTGATATAGGCTCTGGGTGATGTCCATTTCATATGCAGGTAACCTCTGTGCAGTCCAAACAGTGCCATATGGCACATCAATTTCTGTGTATTAATTGGAAACACTTAAATAAGACATGGGATGCGCTGTGTTGCACAAATGCAGCCTTCCCCAGGAATACACTTCAGATTTCATACTGAGGATGCAGGATTCGAGCCTGCAAGTGCTGAGATGTGACAGATTCACTTCAAAAATATGTATATTTACATGAGCTTTTTGTATCAAGTTTTAGCACTCAGTTTTTCAGGAAGTAATGCCAAAATAACTCTTTCCTTTTCACTTTCTTCAATTTCCTTTCCTTCCTACTCACCTGTCTCTACCTGTTTCTTCAATTCCTAAAAATATGGATAATTTTAATAATTTAGTCTGGCTTTCTGCTTTAAGTATAACTTCAGATTTTTTTTTTCTTTTTTTTTTTTCTTTTTTTTCCCCCTGAATGCTCTTCCCTGCTTACTTTCCTTTCGGTGATTTCACGCTGTCTGGTGTTTCCCTGTGTGCACCTACTCCTGTAACACCCAGTTCCTGTCCAGTTCTTTCTGAGTTTTTTTTTCTCTGTGGTTTTCAACCTCTTTCTCAGAGAGACAGTTATGCCACTTTATCTGTGGCATTAGAAACAGTGTAATGTGGAAGTAAAGGAATGTTGAAATGGAAATATTTGTCTTGAAGAAGCCATGTCAAGAATATATGCAGTCGTCTTTGTTTTTATGCTCAAATGTTGGTCAATGATTAGGGCTGGTCAAAATAAAACCTCATATTTACAACATATTTTAGTTATTTTAATTTTGAAAGATACCCCCCCTTTTTTCCCCCCATATGTTCACTGCACCATCAAAACTGATCCTGGCAGTGAAAATTTTAGTATATAAATTAGGAAAATTACTCTTCGACATCCTCCTTTCCTATTTGCTTGCAGAAAGTTGCCTGGATCTGTTCACAGAATGAGCAGCTCCAGGTACTTGTGATAAATTGTCTGCCTATCTCTGAAATAGTGAGGAGGTGCTGCAAATGTAGCCAGTTTATCTGAAATTTTATTTCACAATTTAGTGTCAGATTGCCACTTGAATTCCCTGCTTGCTTATCCTCCTCTGTAGTAACTTGACCTCCAAAGCAGACTTGAATTTTAAAACCTAAGATGCTGACAATAGTGTATGAAAATCCAAAAGATAACAGACAGCTGAATGGTTCCAATAGTTGGAAGGTGTCAACTGGTACTACAGCTCTTCAAAAATCAGGTTCAAAACCAAAGACTGTAAGAATTGGTTTTGAAGCTTTTAATTTTTGTTTAATATTTTTAAATTTTGGACTTTTAGTGAAATAATAGAATAATAGAATCATTAGTTAGAAACATCTTTGAGTGCCACTCTCTGACAACTGATGTTGTACCATCTTTGAAAGCCAATTGCTCACTTGTGCTGATGTCATAATATATAACAACTTTCACAGCAAGTCTTTAGTGTAGTGGGCTGGTGAACAACAAACCGAGACGTATCAATTTTGTTCACCCCCAATTCATAGCAATCAAGATTGTCCTCCAAAGACAAAGTCAGGATAGCAAGTCATGAAGAATAAAAATTTCAGAAGACTGAAAAAAATGTACGCATTTGTGAACCAGTGTCATATTTTAATCTTTTTTCGTCCAAAATAAATACTTTCAACAAGGACCATGTGAGCTGTTAACTGAATGAACTTCCACTTAAGGGCATGTCTACCCAACACACTGGAACAGTACTCCTATTGTAGTTTGAAGTTGTAAATCAGACCTTCATCTTTCTAAATTATTATTTTGACATTATATTGCAAAATTTGAATGCCTAATTTATAGAGTGAACTGGAGAGGGATATTGGCTTTGTTAAAATCAGAAAAAGTTTTGTAATTGGTTGCCACAGAATTTTACCTTTGATATTTGAGGAGGCAGTTAATACAGATCCTATCAACCTTGCTAGGAACTCAGTATTACAGAAAATCTGTTCATATATTAACATGTTTTTATTTCAACACCTAATATTATTTCCTGTGTTTAGAAATATGACATTTCAGTCTGTTTCTTGATCTACTGACAGAGCTTTGTATCAGCCGACGCTTGCATGATCCAGATCTTATCAATGCTTGAATGTAAGCAAATTGGACATTTTCTAGGAGCTAAGTTCCTTCCAGCCCAGAGACGTAAATCTGGATGAGAAGGCACAAACTTTCTACTCCAAATAGCTGAAGGGCTGTAAGTGTTCGTACGTATACAGAGTGCCAACTGAAAGCAAATAAAATACTCAAAAGCAGGACTATCATATTTTCACATATGGTTAGGTTTGGTATAATAGATTTTAATTCCAGAATAGGACAAGCACATGCATAAAACTACAGCAAATTTATTGAGCTGAGCTTTGGTAGTGTTTTTATAGATAGGACCGTGTCACTTTTTTTCAAACAGGATTCATTTACGAAACCTTCACACTAGGTTGACCTAACCCTGAGCATAAGTTTACAGCTGTTTCCTAAATTGGTACAGTCAACTTCTTAAACCAGGAGCTTGGAAAGCAACTTATGGTTACATTCATTACATAAATTACATTAATCCTGTAATTTTTGTTTGTCAGCAGCTGATGTGCCTGAACTAGATTGCAGAATTAGAGATGTGATACCACGTCTTCTTCCTTTCTCTTATTCACAAAGACATCAGTGAGGATGGGGTGTAGACTTAAATGGTCACTTCCAGCACTCAGCACTTCTCCAGTTGTGCCACAAACTCAGCATCTAAGCACTGTGGGCGTTCCATTATTGAGCTTAAAAAAATGTGATCTTGCACTTTCACCAGTCTTAGGAACTAGTAGGGAAGAAGTGGACAACAACACAACACTGTATAACAAATCTCATTAAAATTCAAGTGTATTGAGGTTCTTAATTCTAGTACAGTATGGACAATGAGCGTGTTTGTGTTAGTCAGCTCCCACTTTGAGGGTAGACAAATCAGTGCATGGAAATCTGTGTGGCAGCAGAAAGAGGTACAACAGACGATGATGCAGGCAGATGAACGCCAGGCCAACATTTCTGCAGAAAAACACAAACTCCAACTTTTTCCCTGCCTTCCCATGAGTTCCCACTAGTTTGGAGTCTAGACATATGTTTGGATGTTTTCTGCCTCTCCATAACCCTTTAATTCAGCAGCTCGGTTTGGAGGCTTGTGCGATACATTTGTCTCTTGTCTCTGGCTCTTGCAAAGTATGCCTTATGTGGAGAGGAGCTGAATAAGCCCCCGCCCATGTGTTCTACCTCTTTCTGTATTGATATACCTCACTGCCCCAAAGCTGCCATTTACAGTGATTACCAGATTGAATAACATACTGTATTTTCTCCACCAGCACCACCATGAGATTTTCCCTGCTTATTGTATTAACCTATCATACTGCTGTTAAATTAAAAAAAAAACCAACCCTTTTTAGATAATAAAGCAGCCTCAGTTCCAGGCCTTTAGCCACTGTGCCATCCATCTGTTGTTTGTGACAACCACTTTCCTTGCAGGGAGATGATGTGCTGAGGCTGAATCTACCACCTGCCACTTTGCTCTGGAAAAAACCTCTTCCACTCCATATTATGAATCAATACTACTGGGACACAGAAAGCTTTATAGAAAGACTATATAGGAAAGGGATTATGCGATTAGCTAGTTTGGCTTTATGAGGACTAATTCTCATAGGTAAGGGTAGGATGTCAGGATGCATGGAGCAGGAATATTAGTCATTTTTTGTTTCTGGTTGCCTCCAATAGCGTAAGTGTGGTGGGTTAGCCCTTGGCTCGGGGCCAAGCCACACACACCCGCTCACACAATTCCCACCCCCACCCAATGATAGGGTAGAGAATAAAAGGGGTAAATGGTAAAGAGGACTTGCGGGTTGAGATAAGGACAATTTAATAACTAAACTACAATAATATTAAAACTGATACTATATACAAATATACAAATGAGTGATACACAGTGACACTGCCCCCCCACCCAATAACCAAAGGCCCAGCCCGCTCTGTGCCATCGATTCCAGAGGAGGGGGGAAGAATGAGTGACACACA
>NW_010104235.1:2085-7503 GCF_000699245.1 Pterocles gutturalis | reverse complement strand
GGCGTGGGAGTGTGCGTGCAAACCTGTGCTGGGTTTGGGGTTTGTGGGTCTCTGCCTGCAAAAGGGTGTCTCCTGTGGAGCTATCTGCAACTGCAATGTGCCCAGAGCAGAGCACTTATTGGGGTGGGCACGGATGAGTGGGTGTACACACGTGTGCTAGTGCAAGGTGAAGAGTTGGGATGTCAACCCATATCTTGAAGAAGCAATTAAAGTCCTCCCATAGGACTCATTTAGGTGTCTGACTTTGCACCGCCTTTGCTCTCTAAACCATTGCAGGATTATTCACAGTACAACTTTGAAAGGCTGAACTAAATAATAAAGCCACCACTGCGGATTCTGACTCATTCCAGTTTCCCATTCAGTTTGGCCTGTGACATGCACCAAATCAATGCTTTAGAGGGTACAAAACAAAAAAAAAGATCATTTGTGCGAATGTGTTCTAGCTGCGTAGAATGGGCAGCGTTTCATTTGGCTACTTACGACTTACTGAAGCGGGGGAACTGCAAAATGCAAAAGAAAACACACAGCGCTCACCCCAGGAAGCTTTGATTCTCAGTCAAAAGCCACAGTTTATGACACAAAACCCTTGGGAATGACAGCTAATGCTCAGAGCAGAACAGATACGCTGGAAATCGTGATAGAAAGGATTTCAACTTAGAGTTGAGGAAATCCATTTTTTAAATGGGAAGCAAGCTTTTGGAAGAGTTGGATCCAATAGGAGAGACACAGATTCCTGGGGGAGAGGACAGAAAGTACTTTTTTTTTTTTGGTGGGATCACATTACTGGTGGAAAAAATGACCTGCATAGACTGATTTCCTTCTTTCTGTCACTGACCTTCTGCCAAGACCTGATTCTTTCTGGATATTAAGAGAAAGGCTCAAAATACAAATGCTGCAACCTCACCTTTGAAAACCCAGCGTTCTGCACTGCCCCATCTCCTACGTGCCCAAGGTTTGTGCATCCTAAAATATTAACCTCATCTGTGACAGAAGTGGCTCAATTTTTGAGGACTACATCACCATGCTCTTCAGACAGTCATCTTTCAAGGCAGCACATCTGCACCTTCACACCTTCTCTATCGTCTTGCAAGGCACCAAGCTCAAACCTCTCTATTCTCTTGACTACCCCAACAGCTCCTGCAGTCCATGCAAATCTCAGCAGTCTTTCTTCTGTCTTGTCATATGATACTTGCAACATCATTTCACAGTGTCTCAAGCCATGCTAAAGGTCGTGAGATGCCTGGAGTTCTTGCTTTGCATTTAAATAGCTCCAGCTTGGAGCGTGTTGGTAATGCAGACACCAAGTCAGGTCTTGTCTGCCTTCCTCTGCTCTTTCTGCCCCTCTCAGGGTGAGATTTGCTCCTTCTCGGGGGAGGTGGATGTCAGCTGAGGTTTCTTCTTGTCACAGTTTGATTAAAATGAACTTGGAGGAGAATTCTTCTCAGCAACCGCCTGGAATGTGTGGAGGAGGCTGGATTTCAGGTTTGTTTTTTTACAAAGTCTTAGCTGGGTTTTGGTTTGGAAACCCCAAATTCAAATGAAAGATTGGTGACTGAGATAAAATAGATCTGAGATCCAAGTCAACCTGGTTTTGCTTTCGCAAACCCCAAACCATCTTGGTTTGCTCTTCACAGAAATGAGGGAGGAAACCCCCCAAACTTTTATCTGACCCCTCCTCGAAATTCTTTTGATGCCCAAGATAAAATGGGACCGAGATTCACACAACGTCCTGGGGGAAGAAGGAGCCTTGAAATAAGAGTTGCTGGCCTTGTTAACCGCCCTGGATGGACGTGACCCAGCACAGCTTGGCAACCCAAATTCTTAAGTCATTGATCCTAAGAAAAGCAATAAATCACATTTGACAGCTTAAGAAAAAGCAGTCTGACCTTGTGCCTGGTTTTGATCCCACTGATGCAGCTGGAGACCTCAATGAGGACAAAAATGGCAGCTCGGAGCCAGCAGCCAACTGGAAAATACATGGAAAAAGTCCTTCATACACTACTCATACGGGAAATATGAAAATGTCTCTCCAGGACAGTGGCCAACCCTTCCAGATCAATCTTTAGCTGAAATTATTAAAAAGATTTGAGAGCAAACACAGAGAAACAGGGACAATGGGCACAGAACGGATGAAAACATGAACCAGGACAAAGACATTTCATAAAACGGTGGCTATGGCCATCACTGCTTTGAGGATGGAAAGAAAAGCATTTCTATACGCAATGGGCTACAAAAACAAGATCCAGGTAAGGGTGTGGACTGCTACAGCCACCGTGGGGAATTCACGCTGTGAAATCAGCTGAGCACCCAACCTATGAATGAAATCTTTTCTAGCTGGGTCCTCTCCCAGGCTGCAGGAAAGCCGAACCCTCAGAGTCTGTGCTTTCTGTAGGCAGGGAGAAGCTGGGAAAATGGATTTATCTGTCTCCTGTCAGAAACCCACACAGTGTCCAACTGGTTCCACTGGGATGGAAAACGTAACATCTCCCAACAAGAAATGTTTACTTCTTACTCCCACTACCTTGTGCATTTAACATCATCGGCCAGTTCAGATTTTGGAAGTTCTCAGAAGCTCTGGAAGCTGCACACAGTTCAGAAATGAACTTCGCCAGGCAAAGAGCTTGCAGCCCCCTCCAGGTCAAGCCCTTTTAAGAACTCTTTTATTGCAACTTTACCAAATGCATTAAAAAAAAAACCAAAAACTCCTGAAGATTACACCTTTGAAACGATAGCTACCTACAAAGTTTTAACACAGTAGTTCAAAGTGTTGGAAAAGACACTTTTACATTTTGCAGAGAACAGCAGGTTTTAATCTATCGTGATTTTTTTTTTTTCTCCTCAACATGTTTCGAGTCTGTTACATGAGTGTTATCTGTCCGGTTTCCAGGTTTTTATAATCCACTGGGGCCTGTGTAAATCTCAGGATTTCCTCTGCAGACTCGGCTCATGTTCCACAGCTGTGCTTGAGCACATGTGTGAGGAAATTAGAAATGAAATCAGCTGATCCAGTGTGGATTAGGGCAAGAAGAGCGACCCAAGCCTCGCAGGCTGGCTGTCCTGTCCACCAGGGTCGATGCCACCCTCCGGAGCTCATCACTGGATAGTGCAGGGTCCCAACACGAGAGGAGTGACTTCTGCATCCCCTCAGTCCCGCTCTAGGGATAACACACAAAATCTTTTTCTCATCTCTTGCTCGTCTGGCTGCAGTAAATTTGCATTATCACTTAGTCGAGCACAAGCTTGTATGGGAGAAGTGCCATGAGATGTCAGCTCGGAGGAGGCCAAGCGCGGTTAAGCGAGGTCACGGCTGCAGCTGGGTGACAGTGGCAGTCCCTTTTCCACCAGTTTACTCTTTTAACCCAATTCACTTTGTCCGGCAGTCCTTGGTTTCTCCAAACATCCTCCCAGATGAGCAGCGCCCGCCGCACCCGCAGCAGCGAGGGGACCTTGCAGGATGCTCTGCAGGGGCAGGGGGATGCTCCATCCCAAAATCTCCCCATGCCTCTTGGCAAAACTCTTGCCCAGAAAGGATGGAGAAGCGTGCTGCAGGGGCTCTGGTGCCGGCAGCGTGGGCAGAGGTGGGTAGGGCTGGGCACTGCACGCTCGGGGGCTTTTTTTTCTCTTTTTTTGATGCCCCCGTGTGCTGTTTGTGGAGCGTGAGGCCGTATCAAAGGCGAGCAGCAGTGTGGGCTCGGCACCCAGGGTGTCAAGCAGGGGTTAAGCGAACCTCCAGGGCTCTGGCAATTCAGGGCTGGCCCTCTGCCCGGCAGCAAATCCCACTTCAGAAAGATTCACCCCACACAGCAAACTTTTTGCCCGACAGATGGGTTTGCTGTGAAATCCCCATGCCAGGTGATTTCTACCCGCTTGAAGTCTTGCTCCAAGTGCTCTGCTGCCAGGAGGGCAACCGGCGAGGGTCACCCCCTCCCCTCTGCAGGAGCCAGCAGCACCCACAGGCATCTGCTGGGGGTTTTCTCAAGCCAAACCATTTTTTTATTTTCATTTTTTGAGGCTATCTGCTCGTCCTGATGAGGTCTGTGGCATCACGAGGAGCAGAGCAGAGATCTCCAGTCACTAGACCATTTTCTGCTCCTCTTCATTCTGGTTTACTCCTGTCAAAAGTCTCCAGGCTTCCCCAAGAAAGGCAGCGGTAACAATATTTAATATAAATCAAGCTAATTGCAGTGTTGAGTACGGTAGAAGTGGCACCGTAAGAAAGTGTGGACAGACATGGGTGAACCCTGTAGTGCAATCACCCAGGGCACAGCGGGAAATTTAATAAGCTGCTTACCTGAATGGTGGTTCTTTCCTTCACCAGCGCCTGGGTTGATTACAAACATCCATTTATCTTCAGATTGTCTCATGTGGAATTGGCAGCTGGGGTTGCTTAAAACGTCTGTGCAAAGTTTAAATTCTTTAAAGATTTTTCAAGGGGTAAAAGCGTTGCATACCACGGTCTGGCAACCGTCTGCTCTGTTCCTGGAATGGGAGACAAAAGGTAATGAGGCTTGGAGAGAGAGTTCCTCACGATGCTGCATTAACGAGATGCATGAATGTGACACGCATGTGGCTGGAAAACCCCACTGCTTTTCCTTTTCAAGTAGTTGGAGGAGCAAGGGAACGGGAATCTAGCCCAGGTTTCCTGCACATTCAAGCAGCGTTTCTCCCTCTAGGCCACGGGATTATGCGTAGGGAAGAACAAAGGTAAAACACAGCTTATGAACTGGGATGAACTTATAAAGCCGGGTGAAGGGATTTTGACTCTCAGGAGCTGCACGGTGCAGTGGCCACAGGTCTGGACATCTCGCATGGTGGGTGCCCAGTGAGCACAGGCTTTACACGTGCTTGTAGTTAACAAATACCTGCCCCAAGGGTGGGCTCTGATGCCAGCTTTGGAGCGGGTGGTGGAGCTGGCGTTCCGGTCCCGTGGCTGACTTTAAAATACAGATGTGTCTCCTGGGTCTGGCAACTGGCTGGTAAAAGGTCAGTCACCTGCATGCTGTCACCTGGGATCGAAGGCAAAAGGCGCCTCAAAACAGAGAACATTTGGTTTCTCGCACAGCAAGCACAGCAATTCAGTGCAAACCATGTAACCGCTCTGCAGATAGTCAAATGTTGGAGGAAACAGAGCTGGACTTAATCCTGTAACCAGTGTTCCTGCTAGTGTGGAGAAGGACACCCCAAGGGTATTTTCTATGATCTTGGTAAGAAAGAACCCTGAGCACCAGAATGAGTAAAACTTGGTTTCCTATGCTGATTTCATGCTCTTTTGAGGCTTTGATGTCTAAGAAGGTGCAAGCTCTGACTTAATTTTCCTCCCGGATGAAGCATCCACGGAGGCGGTCACTAATTGGGTATTCTGATGTCTGATGTTCCAGGGTGTTTTTCAGGAGCTCTGCATTGCGATATTGCTCTGGG
>NW_010104235.1:314-2064 GCF_000699245.1 Pterocles gutturalis | reverse complement strand
AAGGTCGACAGAAGTGACCATGAATTGGTTAAACGCAGCACCACTTGGCGTAGGTGTTCAAGAAATTGAGAAGTGGTCATGCCACCTCGTGTTGACCTTCACTTGCTGCTGAAATCCAGAGAGAGGGACTAGAAAACTCCTGAAATCAGGGTCCTCAGGTGCTTTGCTGGAGGGTGCCATCACCCGCGATGCTCTGGGCACAGCCATGGCTGGTGGTGGGATGTAGGTTTGGCAGACCCACCTCTGCATGGGAAGGAAAGCCCTCTTGGAGCTTCAGAAGCCTCCAACAGCTTAACCAAGCCAGGACTGGCAGCCACAGGGAAGGTTTGGAGAGATTTAATGGTTTTCCTCCACCTGCTATGTGGCTGTTTGGCTCTTTGGCCCTTGTGCGTGTGTAGGATGCAGAGACTTTGTGTGCACCTTTGGAGTTACAGGATTTTGGTGGTTCGGCCACAATCCCTGGACACCGGGGCAGGGTTCAGAGTGCATAACCCCCTGATGCACTTTTTCCTCCCACCTCTGTGCCGTGGGAGGCCCAGCCCATCTCCGCAGCCCCATTCCCGTAGCAAAGACAGAACGTCTCATGTTCTGCATCCCCAAGACCCAGGTTCGCTCTCTTTGGTGACTCAGTGGACATTGTTTCTCGCAAACCACCCAGACTGCATATCCAGATGTCCTCCCTCAGATCCAGCTGTTTCGGGGGAGGTAGTTGCAACTACCAGCTGCTTGTCACCGCTCCCCTGCCAGCGGAGCTGCTGGGGTCAGCGCTCCCTCATCCATCTCTGTCCGGAGAAGCCCCGTTAGCAGTGACCTGCTGCTCACTCCCTTTCAAAGTTCAACTCATTTCTGTCTGAAGGAGGTCGGTCAGAAAGGAATCAACCAACCATCTCCTTTGGAAAAACTCATTCCCTCCAGCTGAGCATCAGCCCTGCCTGCAAGACAGGACATCTGAAATACCATTGAGCTGTCCGAGCCCATCCTTTTGGTGCTAAAAATACCCCCGTGCTACTCATTTCCTGCACATCTCGCCCTCCCCTCTTTTCGCTCGCGCACAAACTCATTTCCACCCCAGGGGAAACCCGGGGCCAGTGGACGGAGCCCCGATCCCGGGCCGGGAGCCAGCAGTTCCTTAGCACTAATCCCATCTCTGCCATTGACGTGTTGTGTGGCCTTGGGGCAAGGCATCTATCACCCCTGTCTTGGTTTTGCCCTGGTTTGTAAAATGAGGATAATGATGCTGACTTTTACCTACCTCACTGAGCTGCTTTGAGGATTATTAGATAATGCTCAAACAAGTGTTTTGAAAACACTCAGGGTGTGAAAGTCCAATTATTAGAAAATCAAAACATTTTCAGCCCTCCTCGGGAGTGGGAACAGAGCAAATGTGTTTCCCAACAAAGCAGCAGCCACTAAAACGTTATAAAAGAGAGCAAATGTGGTGTGTGCGAGTGTGTGCGTACATGTGTGTGCAGAACAGCAGTCTGGACTCAGCTTGAACTGATTCATGTGGTTTTTGACTTAGATTATCCAAGCTTACAAGGAACAAGGCTCGTATTTCTGCTTCTGATTCCTAAGCCTGGATTTTTTTTTTTTTCTCTCTCTCTCTTTCACTTTTTCTTCCTCAAATGAACTCTTCTGGATCCTTCCTCATTAGGCTATTGGAAGCGTTGGGTGTGCTGGTTTTCATCTTCTGGCCCCAAAATGGTGGCCTACCTCACTTCATTTAAAACTGAAGGCCAAGTGGAGGGGA
>NW_010104235.1:0-301 GCF_000699245.1 Pterocles gutturalis | reverse complement strand
CTTTTTTTTTTTGGACATGCATAATGCATTCCCCCTGCAGAAAAACAGCAACACATCTGGATAGTGTTTTGCTAGGGCTGCTCGAGGAATTATCAGAACAGTGTCCTTAGCTTCATATTATTATGTGCCGCACATTAAAAATGACTGGGGGGGGGAACCCACAAGAACTATTAAAAAAAAAGAACAAATTAAAAAAAAATCCAACCCTCTGCTATAAAGAAGAATTTCCATTTGGTCAGAATGCAAAACAGCTTTGCCAGAAGTGATACTACTTAGGAGTTAGCATTTACAGAACTTATTT
>NW_010104234.1:1434-1654 GCF_000699245.1 Pterocles gutturalis | reverse complement strand
CCGAAGAGATTCGTTCCACTGTGACATCACGCGATTTCCATGGCAACCGCCTGGGACATCATAGGGGAGCTTTTTGACATCACAGTGAGGGGAGACGATTCCCCAGGTGGGGAATGGGGGACAGGACTCCCGGCCCCACTGTGCCCGGGCCAGTCCCAGAGAGATGCTGGGGACAGCGGTGGCATGTGGGGGGACCCTGGCCGGACCCCTCTGCTCCTGT
>NW_010104234.1:0-996 GCF_000699245.1 Pterocles gutturalis | reverse complement strand
CTGGCAGGGTTGCATCCCACCAGGGGTAGGCTGTTAAGGTCAAGATCTACGGCTTTCATGCTGGAGCTAGAAAAACAAAATGCAAATTGAAGAGCCTGTGGGCTAATGCAAAACCTATTCTTAAAGTTTTTGTCTTGTTAAGCAAGGAAATAGAGTGCCAAATAGGCTTTGTTAAGTGGCAGTCTAATTAATAATTTAAAATCTTGTAGCTGTCTTTCATTAGAATTTATCTGTACATCAACCACAAAATCAGTCAAACACACTCATTTATAAGTTAATGCCATTCCTGAATAATTCAACAGGCAGTTAGAGGAGGCCTCCATCCCGCCCAGAGGCTCTCCTTTCCCCATCTCACCATGGCCAGGTGTCCCTGGGCGGGGGGGTCCTGGTCCCCACCATTTGCCCCAAGCATGGTGCGGAGGGGACACCCCCCATGGGAGGCGAGGGGAGATGGGGAGAGCTGCTGTTGGGGCACAGGGCTGGGGCTGAGCCCCTCTGTGGGGCTTGGGGACGTCTGGTTTTATTGGGGGACATGGCAGTGCAAGGCTGTGCTGGTGGGAAGTGGCGCAGGCTGATGGTGGCACTGCCATCACCTTCCCGGCCCCATTGCCAGGGGCTGGGGACATGGCAGGGCTCAGGGGAGCTGCAGGTGACACCCCAGGGGCTCTGTGTGCCCACTCGCAAGGGGATGGCTTTGTGCAGTGCCACCCAGGGCGAAGGCGTTTGGGACAGGACGGGCAGCGGTGGCAGTGCTGCCATGCTCAGGGACATTTTTGGAGCCTCCTGCACCATGTGAGCTCCAGCTGGGCCATCCTGGTGGGATTTGGCGTGGATTTGGGACATGGGGACATCATTGGGGTGGCAGTGGGTGACAGCACGGGGTGCAGCTCCAACCTTGGGGGGGTGTCGGTGGGGCCGGTGCTGCACCGCGCGCCCTGCTGGAGGTGGCCATGGGCAGGAGCACAACGCCAGCGGTGCAGGAGAAGGAGATTTCCA
>NW_010104233.1:0-23024 GCF_000699245.1 Pterocles gutturalis | reverse complement strand
ACCAGTGCAGAGAGAGCGGGAGGATGGATGGAGTGATGCACAGAGCCGAAAGGAGGTAGAGACACTCAGCAGGGAAGGGAGAGATGCCCAGAGCTGACGAGAATTGCACTGTGATCAGTGGGAAGGGAAGGGGAGGAGAGAGAGGCAGAAAGGAGAGACACCTCGCGGAAGGCAGGCACTTGCGAGGGAAGCGCGGGTGAGGGAGGCTGCGAAGACGCGCTAATCTGATTAACGGGGGAGCGAGCGGAGGAGCCTCAGCCCGGAGAGGAACAGCGGCGGGGGGGGGGGGTGAGGAAGGTGGCTCTTCCTCAGTCTCTTGGAGCTCCGTGACCGAGCACAGCCAGAGAGGGAAGAGTCACCTGGAAGCCTATCTCCACCTCCCGCCTTCCGTTCCCATTTCTCGGGGGAGTCCCATGCCTGCAGTTATCTGGGGTGGCAAACCGGAGAGCTGGCACGGAGAGAAAGCGAGGCTGCTTTATATACACTGTACATAGGAGGGGGGAAGGAAAAAAAAAAAATCACGCCCGCGAGGCTGTCAAGGTCCTGACTGTACAATTTTCTATCTATCTCAGCACCTCTCGCCAAGCCGCCCCCTCCCCTGCATGTGACGCAGATGTGCTCTGGGGCCGTCAGTGTGAAGAGGCAGAGGGAGAAAGAGATGCTTCAGTCTTCCTCATGGCAAGTAAGTCGACAGGTCACTAACTGTCCCTTATAACCTCCTCCTCCTGTCTCTCCAGTGCAGGTCTTCACACCTTGGTGTTTTGGTTCTGAGACCACTGTGTAATACTGGGAGCAACATAAAGCAAAACGACAAATGAAGGAGCAGCAGTAAACACAGGAGCGTGAATCATAGGAGCACAAACTTAATAGACAGCATGCAGACTGTATGAGGTTACAGGTTAACGATTTGTTTTGCCGGCTCCATTCATTAGCCTGTTGGCTCAGTGTTGCTGTACCAGTAGAAGACATTGGCTAGAGGGACAGTGAGTCAAACAGAAATAGCACCACACATCTGCTTCTTACCTTTTAAATCTGCTTTTAATGCAGTCTGACAGTGCTAAACCCAAGGGAGGTTCCTTCACAGCAGAGAGATCTGCTTAGGAACATCTGCCCACTTGGGAAGGGTGTCACAATGTACACTGTGCATCTGGGACATAATTACAGAATTAAAAGCTTTATGGAGAAATGCATGAGAGGGATATGGATATGGGGGCAAACCTACACTGCATATCATCACCGGCTAGCTCATAAATCCCCATGCATGAAAAGTTGCTGACGATAAGATAGACAGAATCCCTGCAATCCACCTGTACGTTAGAAAGTGGTACTGTAGAAGAAGCTTTATCTCTAGAAAAATGATGAAAAATATTGTATTTTCCTCTTTGCATTCACCAGGTATTCTTTGCATTCACCAGCTTCACCTGTGCACTTGTGAGCTATCAAAAGTTTGTTATACTCTTTCTTTGTGAATTCAAGAAGTTGAAGGAATTCTTTCCCTGAAGCTGGAATGTTTTAATTCCTCATTCATAAAACACTGTAGCTTGAAAATTCCTCCAGGGAAACATAGAAGTCAAACATTAATTAACAATTTTATTACTGTTTTATTTACTTTATCACTGAAGTATATTACTGTTTTATTTAGTTTATCACTGAAGTAGTGCTTCTGGGTACAAACCAATATTAGGTTTTGTGTTTTAACGTTGATAAAGTTCTGGTTTTAATGGAAAAAGAAATTCAGGACTCAAAGTCCTACTTTCAAGGGAAGAAAAATTGCCACTGTGCATTTTAAATATTGATTTATGCCACAACAGCTGGACTGCAAACTCTCTAGTGCCCCAGTTTTGCTCTCAGTATTCAGTGATAAAAAAAAGACAAAAAGCATTCTAAAGCAAACAGAAGAAACAGTTCATTTTTATCAAGGAACTGATCTGAGTGAATATGTGCTGCCTGGGAGAGCGTCAGGAAGAAAAGCCTAAAAATCTTAATCTAGGATAGCACAGATTAAACTTTTATCTTTGCAGAGACTTCAAAATTGCATGTCTTATGACAATGTATGTGAAACCATCTATAGTGAATCCTGGTTACTTCATGTCTAGTTACAAGTTCTGAAAGATGTGGATAAGCACATATAAAATAGCTTTAATCAGTGAATACATAGATACACAGGATGCTATCTACCCTGTATTTAATGCCTCTTAACTGATGAGGAAAATACAGAAATATTTTGATTTAAGGAGCATTACATAATTTCCTTGCCATAATATAAATATCAGACATTTTAAAATCTGCATTAATATTTTAGTTGATGGTTTGATGTGAACAGTTGGTTAGTTAGATTTTCTAGCTTTGCTTCTGTTACATAGGTATATATAAATGACAATACGTTAAAAAAAATTGTTCTTCTAGATTACTTAATAAATATATTACAGTGTCACCCAAGAAACTTATTCAGTTTTTATCACCTTTCCAGCACAAACTAGCAAGTGATTATAAAGAAAAAAAAATATTTATTATTCGTACTTTTTTTTTTATATCAGTTATGTCAGTAACTGAAATAAATAGTGTTGGATTTTTTTTTTCATAATTAAAATCTCAGCTATTCAATCTATTGTGTATAGGCTTTGATATGCTTTTTAGCATTACTTGATTCTTTCCTTTTTTATTACATAAAAAGTTTTTTCAAGTAAGAGATGCATTAGTTGGGTATGTAAACCTTATTTTTCATGAATGAAGATGTATGAACACTTCTGTATCATAAAATGAAATCTGCAACACTCTCTTGATTTTCTTAGTTCGTATCACATTCACAATTATTTTGCCAATGTAAACAAGAACTACCCCAAAGAAAGCTACACTGGAGAAGCAGCCATTGTCACTACATATAGTTAATGAATAAATTGTTTTCCCGAGCATGAAGTAAAAGAATGAAACAGTTTGGTTTACTTAGGTTTTCATAGTTTGTTATCTTCATGTTCCCCTGTGAACACTTTTGACATATGGCAATGAGGCAAGGAACATATTCTAGATTATCACATGACAAGATGAACACGAAATGTCTTTTGAGTTTCAGTTGAAACTGGTACAGAAAAAGATTAAGTTAACTCTGTAGGTTGTCTAGACTTGCTTCTCCATCCAGGAGAAGAAAAACCGGTTCTCTACTGGAGTTACAGGGACCTTGCTTATAGGAATTACAATAAAATAATTAGTTTACTAGTCAAATATGTCTTAGTCTACTCATATGGGTTTGATGTAAACATATGAACAGAACTCTGAAAGTACTAAGTTTTTGGAGGGAAATATTTTTATGCCTACATCCTTCCATCCTTACCTTACACAAGTGTAGACAAGATAATAATAAACATGGGTAATCTGTCACATCTCTGTTGGTTACACACTGGAACATAATGTATTTTTGTACATTGTATTTTGGTTTATTAAACAGCAGTTTCCGAACTTCGTCACCTGCTATAGTTTCTCCAGATTATTCATAACCACTCAAATCTTGAATAACTTTACAGACTTTGCTTGAAAGTGGTCATGACTCTTTTTTCTTTATCTGTTAGTTAGGCAAACAGATGAAAGTGGTTAATCTTTATGTTCCTGTTATGAGTCAGATTCTTCACACTTTCTCTCTGTGTTTTTGTCTTTCTAATGCTCTTCAAATGAATTAAATTCACATAGTCATGTCCCTAAGGAAGTTGCATGCTCATGTTTTGTAGGAAAAATGGCCTAGGGATATGTGTTCTTTTAATAAATCCTCCAAGTAGTAAAAAGCACTCCCAAAGAGAAGAACCTTGAAGTGGGTATCCAAACTGGTCAAATTTTATTTACCATTTTTCCGCCTCTTTCCATTGCAAGGCTTTGGAATTGTATTTATTTTTGGGTTTCAGATGGTTTACATTAAGCTGTTTACATGTTGTACCCTGCACCCCAGGGAGAACAGGGGGATCAGGAATGAAGTGAAGTTGTAGTTGCAGTTACCAGTTGCTGAAACAAGCAACAGAGGAACCGTCATGCAAGGTAATTTGCTAACAGTACCTTTAGGGTTATGAATAGTCCTAATCTATGTGAGTCTCCACATTACATTTACACTGTCGAAAGACATATAACAAGTGAGTCTGAAGGTGATGAGCATATGTCTTACTGTGTAAAGATATTTATTAGTAAGAGCAGGGATATAACTCTCAGCAAATTAAAAGGATAAGGGGTACATTTGTTATCAAATTTTAACCTGTCATGTATTTTTAATCCAGGAGATACTAAATCTTGATGAAAAGAAGCAGAACAAAACCAAGAGCCATCACTGTGCTTTGAGTAAGGACGATACTAGAATGAATGGCTTTAAAAAAATTCTCACTTGAGTGTGGGAATTCTCTCATGAATGAATGAACATGTACTTCAGCTATAAAGATGCTGATTTTGTAGGTGGCTGATTATACATTCAGAAGCAAGAATCTGAGGGTGTTAAAAAGATGCTGTGAAACGTCTATAGAATACTCAAGCTAAAGAGAGTAGAGAAAGAAATTGATGGGACTGGATGTCCACTGAGAGATCAAAACTTACTGAAGAAAGTGGCAGTGTGCTAAGTGATAAACAAATAAATAATGTATTTGTCTTATTATTTAAACTTTTGTTGTGTACAAAGCCTTTGAACAAGCTTCTGGATCAGTTTAGATAGGTAAACTGTGAAACACTGGGAAAAGACTGTAGTAGTGGGATACTAAACTTATTTTGTATATAATGTATACATACAATGCCGAGGTATTGCGGTGAGTCAGGAAGGGAAGTTTCAAGTTGTTCAGCTGATTTTCCTCCCATAATAGTATATGTTGACATGTTTAAAATACTATGTCTATACTTATATGTTTTCTAATGCAAGAAAACAAAAACAGACAAACAATAAACCAGAACTGATATACTTGTCAGCTCTTGTGTATGGTTTTTTGTAGTGAGTTTTCAAGTGAAGTTGAACTTCTGAGAATGAGCTTGCCTTCTGATTAGTTAAAAAGTTGAACTGTGTTATTTCTCAAAATTAAGAGTGAGTTAGCACAGGACAGGATAGGTTTCTGCAAATGTGGTGACATGACTAGCTACGTTTATTTCAGGGGGTAACAAAAATTACCTATCCATAGCTGTTGTTTACTACCTCCTTAGTAATACTGGATAAAGTAACGATCTATGAATTGCCCCTGGTGGTGATTTGAACAGATACATTTTCTTCTGCATTGCAGGAGCCTAGGAGTGCACAGTCAGTTATCGTGTATTAGCTTGAGGGACAGTCACTTCTTAAACCATTTCATTAGGATCACAAGCAGTTGTAAAAACACACCATAAAGCAGTTTTTAAATAGTCAGAGAATTTCATTTAAAAAGAGTAAATGCTATATGATTTGTCATGGATAAAGATTCACAAGTAAACTAAGGCTAGAGAACATAAACTTATGAAACTAGAGAAATAATTATTAAATGTATAAAAGTAGGCAAATTAAAGCATATTAAGGTTCTTCAATTCCAAAATCAGGTCCCACAGTTCCTCTGTTTGCAATGGTTGTCAATTCTCTTGAGAAATACATAGTGTTCACCTGCAGTTCCCAAGCTGGCTGTGGACTACCCTTATTTGAAAAAAAGTGACATGCCTTCTTTCCCAAATTATGGTCAAGAGAAACAGCTGAACTCCGTCTAGTACAGGTTTGGCAGAGCACATGCCTTTGTGCTGCTATGCCATACTCCACATGATGGATGCCCCATCCCTGAAGGTGTTCAAGGCCAGGTTGGATGAGGCTTTGAGCAACCTGGTCTAGTGGAGGGTGTCCCTGCCTATGGCAGGGGGGTTGTAACTTGATGATCTTTAAGGTCCTTTCCAAACCAAACCTTTCCATGATTCCATGATATCCTTAGACCTTACCATTTGGAAGCCACTCATCTGTCCTATTCAGTGATTCACATGGAAGCTGTTCCTATCTATTCTGGGTGATAGAATTTTGTATTAATATTACTATCTTGTTTTGTTTTTATTTACATCTACCACTTTCAGCAGTGCTTCTATGAATGATATCAATCTCTGTTCTTTGTGGAAATTCTGGTAATGCAAAGAAAATAGGATGCTTTTTCTTAGCTAGATTCAATAATAGTTGCTGTCATTTTTTCTGTGACTCAGAACCTTCTTAGAACTGGTTTGCTTTCATGTTCTGTTCAAAAAATATGTTTTTTTTGATCTTGTATTTAACATTTATTTTTCAATCTGAAGTAAAATCTTCTGTCAAATATTATGTTACAAATCACAACAATGGAGACACACATAGTTTGCAAAACAGGCTGTATAAAATAAAGAAATATCTAGGATTTTACCACTACATATATACTAGTAAATTAAATTAGACTTAATTAAATTGAACAGATTCAGTGGAACTGGCATAAGATGGTCAATATTGATAAGGTCTTATCACAATCATTGAAGTGGTTTTCAGTTAAACAAACTAGCATCTCACAAACTAGTTTAGGAGTTAGCATAAGTCAAAAAACATACTCAACAGTCACTTTGGATATAGCCAGCGTTTTAGAGGATAAGAGCATTTAACCGTATGGAGGTAAATTGTGCCATGCCATTTGGCCTAGGTCCCAGAGAACAGGCACTGGGCAATTTTGTTTAGTGTTCTAGACGTGACCTTATGATGCTAATACTCTCAGCTTCTAGATTCTCTTGAAGTTAAAAAGATATGATTTCAGGAGGTTTTCAGCCTTGAAAACCTTTTACTATTTGACAGAAAACAAAAGACTTGCAGACTTCCCATAAGAGCAAATATCAGTTGGGATAACAACAGATTTGTTACGTCACATCATTGGAGAGGTTATCTTTAGAGTAACTTTCTTTCCAAATTGATATGTCTTTCTCCAGCATCTGAATAAGCAGCAATCTTAGTCATTTCAGAAGACACAGGGATGTGGTAAAATGAATACAGGCGAGTCACTGAGTATGAAGGAAAGAAGTTGGCTGGTTGAGATGAGCAATAAGCATGTTTTTCATATTCACCCACAACTGTTATAAGATGTTTTGTAATGTCCCTCTGTGGCTAAGTTACTTTAAAAATAATGTTTATTTTTTTATAAGTCTGACTTATAATTTTATTTATTGCTTTATTTTATAGGAAGACTTACTATCCCTATAGAATTTAGTTCTAAAAATCAAAATGCTTTATGTAAGTGAAAGGATAGTGAATTATTTTAAAGATTCTTGTCCGATAATGTTATTTATGATCTAAATGACAATCTTTATAATCACAGTAGAAAAGTAGATAAGTAGAAAGTAGAAAATATCAGTTGTACTACATTATATGTAGACGTTTTTATTTTGGGAAATACATAGATTAATGCATGTCATTGTTCAGATTAACACTTGTAGTAAAAAGTGTAATAATCTCATGTTTGCATTAAAGTTTTGCTATTTTAGATATAAAATGAAGAACAACATACTGCCATCTAATAGTGTTATTGTTGTATGCATTTCTAAATGAATATTTTCCTCTTGCAGCCTAAAATTAAAGTATTTTGAAGTACGGAACAGCAGTTAACTTCTATTAATGTTAAAAATGAACTTGTATATTTTCTTTGCAGTTGAAAAGTATAAGCACGAGCTCTGTAATTAAGCTGCACCAAGATAAAAATCAAATTATCTAGAAATTTGTCTATGTCTTATTCCCACAGAATTACTTAAGCACTAAATCTTGTTCTTTAAATGCCTGTTTTAAAACAAGCAACATATATGATGATGGTGATGTCTCCCCACTTTTTCTCTAGCTCAGAGTCTCATTGCCCTTTGGGTATAGCTTCCTGTCCATACTGCTTTCATCTCTTATGAATTCATGCACTTACAGGATAAGCATTTCTCTGTTTTCATGTGTGTTTTATCGTATGTAAGACCACTGTCCTCAGAAAGGTGTGTTCTGTCCCTTGGGGTGTTATTTACCATCAAACTTCTACTGCCTTATACTTCCCATATTTTCTGGTCTCAGTAGACAGATTCCCAGACTCTGAAAACTTGTTTACTTCCACAAACACAACCTTCCACAAACTTTCTAGTTGCAATTAAGGTGTGTGTTGCTTGTACCAAGTGCCTTGTCATCACATTACTAAGATTAGTTGAAAATTTTACATTGCAGAGAAGTAGACATTGCTTCTGTTGTTCTCAGGAAATGGTGGATGTCTGGGCAGCTTCTGGCTTCATGGTTAAATAGAGGAGTCTTCCTTTCTGGAAGCCTAACAAGGAGAAACAAATAAAGTATCGCTGACGGGGATCTCTGAATGTCATTTGAATTATTAAGTAACTGTTAATGACACTGAAGTCTTTATTTACCATGCATATTATTGTTTTGTGTCTTGTCATATCACAATCAGTTAACTAATTCAAAACAGCAAGAAGTTACATAATTTCGTGAAGAACTATGTTATTTCTTTAAGAGAATTCTTCAGCACTTAGTATGAGGCAATAAAATAAGCTCTTGCCCTTCCTTTGAAAAGGAGAGATGGGGCTTTGTTTATGATTATGTGTACATATGGTTTTTAATTTGTTTACGTTCAGTGTCTAACCAAATTCAAAAATCAGATATTTGAGAATATTTCTGTTTATGTGCTCGTTCTCCCTTTCAGTTGAACTCAGTATCTCAAAGAGTATTCTAGAAGTTTTTTTCCCTTGAAAAATGTTTTGTGATTCAGATTAGATTATTGTGATTGCTTGACCAATTTGAGAGGATAGTTTTCCATCTAAATGCCATGACACCTGCTGTAATAGGTGTTAACTTTACTATTTAAGATCACAGATTAATTGAAATGTCCTCATTTTAACTATGTAGTACAAAAACAGAAGGATTTGATTCTGTGATTATGGACACTTTTAAAATGTTTTACAGTATTATACAGTTGATGTTTCGCATACTTCTAGTTGTTCTTGTACGCAGAATTGTTTTCCTACTGTGTTTTCTCTGATTTTTAACTAATGAACTGTACTATATTTTTAATCCCTTGGCCACCATTTTTCATGCTGGTAAAATGTCATAGATTTCAGTGCCATGGGACCATAACTTCTGGCACAGCAAGTATGTTCTAACTTCGTATTTTGACGCAGTCACTTTCTCAAGAAAAGTCTAGACATACATTACACTGTAGAATGAGAGAATAGAGATGAACCTAAAAAAGAAATTAATCCAAAACTTTTTCCTCAAAGCAGAGTAAGCTATAGCTGATATTTTTTTAATGTTTATGATAGAAAGTCTACATTTTTTCCCAATTTATTCCAGTACTTTTTAGCATTTACATAAGGTTGCATGTAAATTATATGTAAAATTGAGATGTGATACGTGTTTGTATAAGTTTATGATATAAGGACTGAAATGATTTTATTTATTTTGCTATAACTTGAGTTTGGCAGTTAGATTGCTACAGCATATAACGAATAAGGAGGCATAATTAACGAAGAAGGTCAGGAATTAGACTGATGTGATGGCCAGAACATGTGTTACCTGGCCAGTAGTAGTTACATGAACAGTATCAAAGTAGTATCTTTACATATGCTTGAGCTTTAGTAGGAAGAAACCTCCAGAAAAATAAAACTTATTATTTCTGATGATTTAAAGGAGGGGACTGAAGAAAATCTTATTTGAGAGAATCATTCTGGTAACCTTTTGGGTGATATTCTTATTTGCCCCAAAATTTCCATGCACTGTTTGACAATCAGGCTGCAGTTTTTAAGTGGAGGCAACAACAATCTTTCATATTATTTTAAACTAAGTGCATTACTGTCAGCAAACATTCTGTTTGGTTTTTTTTCCTAAGATAAACAACTTCAGTTTCTCAAGATCATTTGAATTTTAGTGTGGTCTCCAAAGCCTAGTCCAGTCTGAAGTGATCTGCAAATTGAATGGTGTACTCTATTTTCTATTATGAAATGATAAATGTATTGAAAGGTACTGAGGTAAAGACAAATACATATGTAAACACACTCAACATTTTTTTATTTTTCTACTGTGAGCAACGAATAACAGCTGAGTACAGTTTTCCAACCATTTATACACTCACCTTGCAGCAGATTTTTCTTTACTGTAATTTTCTAGGTCCTTTAAGAAAATAGTACTAGGCACTATCTGAAATACCTATTATTTCTAACGTACTAATGAGATGAGGTACCCTGCTGAAGGAAATTTGTTTGCTATGGCATGATTTATTGGCTGGCAATAAACACCTTTTGAGTTTCCATATCTTTACAGTAACATATTTTTCATCAGCTGGAGCTAGATAACTGCTGCCTTTTTCCTTCTTAAAAAAAAAAAAATTATGTTTGCCCTTTTCTAATCTTCTAGAAGATCATTTATTCTCTTTGTGTTCTCAGAAGTAATGCTAACATGAGATTCCCTCGGCCATTCTTCTAAGTAGTCTGCAGAAAATGTCATCAACCTGATGAAATTTCATCTGACTTGCCTAAGTAACTTTTTTTCCTTGTTCTGTCTTGGTGTGATGTCTATCCGTGCATAACCTCCTTAATGAAAACTGAAGCAGGAAAGGTGTAAACACTTCATCCTTCCCAGCATCAAGACTGTGTTTGGTGTTCTTAAGAAATCACTCTTCCTTGCCTATCCTTTTGCTTCCAGTAAGATGACAGGATGTTTTCCCTTCCTAGTTAGATTTTTCCTGTGCCTTGGCTATCCTGGCTACTGTTAATTTACTGAAGGCAATAGATTGAATACTAGATCAGTGGTCAAATGGAAGAAAACTGCTTAAGCTTAGCCATTTTCATGGCAGATTAGTCTTGAAGATAACTAATGACCCATGTGCAAAAAAGTGCTAGTAGTAAATGAGCAGTTAAGCATTGCAGACAATTAGGAATAAAAATCCTTTGCTTGTTCTTTTTCATCCATGAGTGTAACTGAACCCTCTGACTTATTCCCTAAGTTGCTTCTTCTATATTGTTGTTCAGCTATGCAACCTGGGTTACAGTATTTTCTGATCGTGTCTGAACTAGTCGCTATGATTTTTCCTGATCGTGTCTGAACTAGTCGCTATGATTTTTCCTGATACTTAGCAGGAAGAAGATGGCATCTCCAAAAGGTGTTTCATCGTAGCTATCTCGAACATCTGTCTGGGGTGACATGAACCAATCTCTGGAAGTTATCACTGTTAACTACAATAGTAGACTAAGATGAGGAGCTGTTACTTAAACATCTATAAGTAGGTGTCAGAGTTAAAAAAAACTAATTGTATCTAAAGTTTCAACTTTATGATTTTTTTTTAAATTTAATATAATTGAAAGTTAATGCTTTTGCTCAGCTGTACACAGAAGGTAATTATGGAGAAGAAATTACGTGCAGTTCTAATCCATTTTACTTGATCTTAAGAGTCTGAAAAAGGACAGAAAAATGTCATTACTTAAGAAGTACTGTCGACTTTAATAGAACCAATCATGTTTTGTTTGTGTGTTTTGGGTTTTGTTTGTTTTGCAATCATTTCAGATCAACACAAGAATTTTCAAGTGAATAATGGTAGTGTTTTCTTTGAGTTGCAATTTTTAACTCTAGTTAAGACTTTTCTGGAAAATGAAATTTTAAAATTTATGTTCCTCTACTGTTTTGCTAAATACAAAAGCAACTCAGTTATCTTGTTTATATTGTTCTCATTTAGGCTAAATGCTAAACAGGAGTCTCTGATAATGTTCAGGAGATATATTATTTTAGATAAGATTCTGTGTTTAAGGTTTACAGTGTACAAAATTGGAATAAAATTACAAATTTGGAGAAGAGGGATTTTAAGTTATGTTATCATAGCTCATGACTCATTTCTTTGTCCTGGAAGTGTGGGTGTCCTTTTCATCTTTTTCTCAGCGTTATTTTTACCACTACTTTGTCATCAAAGAAAGATCTGTCCTACAATTACAATTTTATGAATGACACACAGACAAAAATGGATAAATTTGTCTGGCAAAGAAATTACTATTTTATCTATTTGGAGAGACACTGTTCTGTTGAACCAGTTGAGCATATGAATTTATGTGCAGAAGTGGAAAATTGTAAGGAGGTTACTGTGCAGACTTTGCCTATGCTATCGGTATATATTTTTGCAAATATTTGACTGTTGATACTTAATGCTGACATACATGAATGTAGAAAGGGAAAGTGAATGAAAAACTAATCACATTCAGATATCCCTATTTTAAGAGTACTGTGGCTGACATCAATTTGCTGTCAACATTCTGAGCAATTTAAAGAATAAAAAAAAAAAGAGCTTTGACCTTTGCAAGTACAAAAAGTGAAGCAAGTTACATGGTATTCTTTCAAAAAATGTTATTGAGTGGTATTTAATTGAGTTTGTTTTGTCTTTTCTTCATAATGTACTAGCAAATAGGTTTATGAAATGTACTTTAATGAAGTGTAAAACTATAGTTCAAACAAAATCAATTATGCTAGTATAATTTACTTTTAATATTGTTTAGGATACCTCTGAACAAACTGTAGACCTCAAACAAAATAGAATTATACTCAAAATTATTTAAAATTAAAATCTGTCACCATGACACTAACCTATATTCAAGAACTTAAAGCTCTTTTAAATTGTAAATCACATTGTAGTAATGCTTCAAATTAGATATTTTCTATAATTGAAATTATTTTAAATCGCAATTCTTGAAATGTTAATTATGTTGATAAATGTTAGAAGTAGAAACCTTAACTAGTTTTCATCCGTGCTTGTAGATTTCTGTCAAATTTCTTTAGCACAGTGATTGTGAAATCTGGATTAGCCTTACTGTACCAAAGCTAACCCTCTTTTTCTGAGTCACTTCTTTTGGACTTCTTTTATCATAAAGGAGAAGACTGTCACTAACATATGAACAACTTAGGTGTGGAAAGCAAATATGAGTTGATGTGGTAGATAGCTGCAACCAATAATCTGCCATGCAAAGCATTAATATGCTTGCCATCCCTAATACTGATCCCTGATGAGTCTCAGGGCAGTTAGTAGTCAGATGGGGAAGACCCTCCTTGTTCTTTGAACAGGTTGATCCTTGCTGTTGATTATTTTTTCTCAGGATTTTGCACCTTTTCATGTCAGCATTTTTCATACTGAATCTCTGACCTGCTGATTATCATTGTCTCAATACCTACACTTCTTTCTTGCTGCCCCCCCCCCCTTTTTTTTTAATCTTACATAAATTTAGACCACTTGCTTTCTCACACTTAAATAGTTTTCTCAGCAAAACAGCGCCAGGGTCACACAGTTGTGCTGCAGGAAACTAAGCCCTAGATCACAAACAGCTGAACCCATTGGTCAAAGATTACACTAGTGTACTGTAATTTGTTGTGTGTACATTTGCATAGGAAGTATCAGTTTTATTGTATTAAAATTGTAATAATTGTAAGTTTAAGTAATTAGAACATTTAGGGGACACATGTTCAAGCCTAATAAAACATGGATTTCAGGTTCAGTATTTGTCTTCACAGATTTCTGAAGGCTTGATTTCTTAACATTGGTATAATTCTAACTTTTAGAGAGAAATAACTTATTTTCCAAACAAAACAAAAAAAAGAAATAGCTTATTCAATGTTAAATGTAATTTTTTGATTTGTGACTATTTATCTTAGTACCTTTAAAGATAGCTGCCCACTGGCATTCGCAAGAGACCACTAGGGAGTTTAGGAACTGCAGCTGCTCTCACAGCAGACCTAACATTTAATCATAAATTAAATCTCTTTGTTAAGTAGTCTGTATGTCACTCTTGAATAAACTGGCTCATATAGCTTTTAGTACTTATTTAGTAAAATGTGCATCAAAATCAAATTTGAATTTCAGATATACTTTAAACTTTGTTGAACACCACTTATCTCTTGGCAATAGAAAAATTTATTTCTGTTAATTGGAATTTATGTGAAATACTGTCCTGAATAAATGTAAATTAGTATTCATTAACATTTGGCAGTAAACATTTATTGGAAAACACCTCAATATAGCATTCATTTTTATTCGCATAAATAGCAGGGAAAGTAATAATATGTTGAATTTGCCTCCTGTTTTCCATTTCAAAACAATTGATGGGCAAGAAAGTGAAGACCCAGAAAAAAAAATTTACAAGCCGTAGTACTGCAACACTTATGTTAGGTATCCAGGTTCAATATTTAATTTTTAAGGTTAAATTAGCATCTTCATTACATTTATAGTGTATGTAAGTGTATCACATGGTTGAAAATAAGGACCTGATGGCCATAAAACCTGACAACAATAGAGATATAAAATAACAACTGAGAAGAAAAGGATTTAACTGAAAGTGTCATCTACAGGATTTGAAATAGATCAAGATAGGCCTAAGTTAGGCATCTTCATGAAAGAGTTTCAGAAAGCCCTCTCATGAGGTTTTGAATAAATTACAGTGGAGTTTACAGTATGACCTTTTTTGTTTTTAATAAACTGGTCATAAATTGTCTAAGATATTTTTGTTGATAAGAACACAAATGCAAAACTCAAAATTTGATGGAATATGTGGAAAAACATAAAAAGCATTTTTTATTAATTGTTTGTATGTAAGTTCAGGGTTTTTTTAATTGATTTCTGGGTTTTCCTACATAATTTATTTTTATTTCTTTGTTTTTTTTTATTTTCTTTGGACAAATTTAAGCTAGAGTATTGAACAAGGTACTTCTGTAAGGCGATGAGTTAATTTGTGAAGCATTGCCTACTTAGGAGTTCCAAAGTCACTGACATTGGTCATGCACTTATCCATGTCTCCAGCAGTAGACTACAGAGTGCCGTTGAGGCTGTAACTTTCATAGCATCTTGGAAAGAGAAGGGACCATTTCAAAAATAACTTTGAAAATGATCTCTCAATGTCAGAGTTGCTGAAATATGACAGTTTTAATGAATGTGACTCATGCTCACTAGGAAAAAGAAACCAGTAATGGCTAGATAAGTCAGTGCTTTTGCCTACACATATAAAACCTATATTCATTATACAAAAACTATACCAGATTATATAATTATTTTTTTTATTGGAAGGGAGTTTACATGTCTTTAACATTTTTTTTTTAAATTGCCTACATATTATCCCTTCTTAAAAACAATTAAATATTATCCTATAATTTGATCACATAGTAGCCAATTTGTTCCTCTATTCTGCAATGTATGAAATTTTAAATATTCCATGTTCCATGTTTTGATAAATTTTCTTTTTTTTGTAGAATATACTGAAGTGCTGCAGGACCAAATTCTTCGTTGAACTTCATAATATTACAAATGGAGGATAAATCTATAGAAGCCAAGATGGGAACTTTAATTTTCTTAAATCAATTTTTAATTGTTTCTAATCAAGAAAATAAATTATCACTAATGGGGTAGACTTCTATTACTTCCTTCTGAAAGTTTATGTTCTACTTTTTCTTCATTCATCATATGTTGCTTCCTAAATTTAATGTCTTCTGTGGAGCTGTAGGAGTCTAAGGTAAATACGGTGAAAATGTTTTAGATTAATAAAAAAGTGTGACACAAGTTTTTTGTACAGAAAGTATGTGATTTAGAGGGAAGGAGAGAAGGTATGCAGAATATTTTTAGGCTCTATTAAGTTTATAATAAAGATGAAGGTAATAAATATTTAGTCTTACTGAAGCAATAGATTCTACAACAGGTGTACACTTGATTCTCAGCTCAATAAATTCTGTTTTTTTGCAGTTTATTCTGTATTTTTTTCAAAGTAGGCATTGCATATTGAAAGTTCTCCATGTAGGTAATAAAGACTCCCTGGAAAAAAAAAAAAATAGGGAATTTAATTATTACTTTTGAACAGAATTTTCTGTCTTCTTACTACAGTATATTTTATGTATATATGTTTTATAGCCTTGTTGCTGATATAATTTAAGAGTTGTGGTCGAGCAATGTTGTATATGTGTTTGCATGTATCATCAAATATTAAGGTGACAAAGTGCCATTTAAGCACAATAAATTCAAGACAGTAATTTAAATTCTTCCTCAGGTACTGGAAATTAAGTGTCTCAGATATTAGGCAAAATTTTTCTAGTAGTTCGTCCCGTATGCTTACACAGTCTTTGTTGATATCCTTTTGCCTTTTTCACATCTCCATCTGTTTGGAAGTCAAAGAAAAAAGCATTTTGGTACTATTAGATGTGCATATTGTTAGTTCTGCTTAGAAAAATCCTAAACCATGAATAGTGATAATTTTTTGAAATACTGTAAGAAATGTCTTGCTTTGAGCTGTCTGGATCAATAAACATTGATATCACTTTCCCAGTGAGTGCCTTTTTACTGATTTAGAATTACATCAGCAGCTGAAAAACTGAAATCTAAGTTGCATAGATTGCATGGCAAGGTTTGTGTCAAAATGTTATACTTATTAGAAGTGACGGGCAGATGTAGATGTTGTCAGGAACAAGACCTGACCTGGAGATACTATTGATTTGCATGTCCAGGTGGACTCTTGTTAGCCGGGGAGCAAACTGTGCCCAAGCCATTCTGCCTGCAGGGTTGACTCCTGTGTTATGCTCAGAGCAACAGGCTTTGTGTGTGCTTCTGTTTTAGGCTACAGTGACCAAGTGCAGGGCTGCCCAACAGGTACACCCAGACAGCACCAATTGAGATATTAGCATACCTTATCACTGCTTTTCCTTTATCTTAACTCTTCTTTTTTGCTGCCTTTGTACCTTCCTTTCTGTGCCCCAATCTCCTCCCAGCTGCCCCCAGTTATTTTTTCCCTATTGGTCCCAGTTTTGCTACATCCTTATCCAAACTAGATGTTTCTGTTGCCACTACTTTAGGTAACCTCAGCCTTGTGTAGGTTATTGCTGATGTGGTTACCTTGGCACTGCTGACCTGCAAGGCACTACCACCCAAAGGTCCCCAGTACTCCCTCCAATTACCTGTGAAGCTCAGTTATTTCTCAGATGGCTCTGCATTAACCACCTGTGCACCCCTGCCATGCCTCGTGGTGCTCTCTCTAGTTTATGTCAGCTTCTCACATTGTTACATGTCGCATCCAGCAGTTTCCTATGTCATGTCACATCCTGCTCAGTTAATCTCAGGGCAGGGTCTAGCTGATAGCCTAGTCATGATCTTGCAGCCCTAACAGGTTTCCACCTTTTATGTAACTTCACAGCTATTTTAAACCAATCTTCATGCCTATGGATGCTTGTTTTAAGTGCAGACTTTCTATTATACTTTTAACGGGTAACTAGGAGCACCAAAATGCCAATGATAAAAGGTTAATTACAGTAGAAACAGCAATAAGTGCCTATCACTTTTGTACCCCTCTTCCTAATTTATCTGTAGTCAGCTAACTTTTCCATTAACACCATGAGTATTATTTAACATTGAGAGACTTCAAATAACTAATGTAACCTTATGGTTTTGATTCCTTTTCTCAAATGCTCTAGCCTTAAATAAAATGTTTACTTCTGTGTTGTTGTCATATCTAGTACATCATTATTATAATCTGTCATGTTTTACTTTGGCTTGTTTCTTTATGAACTTTGGCATCATCTTCTCACTGAAATTTATCCATACAGTAAAAACATACTTTAAAATTCCTCTTACTGGAAAAAAAATAGCTTCTGTTTTCAGATTTTGTTAGACTTTTACACATAGTTTACATGATCCTTATAACATTTAACTAAGTAAGGAAAAAATGTTCATTACAAACCTGTGTCTCACAACTTTGCAGCCCATTGCATTTGTATTTTCTGTATGATTTGCCATCAAGTAGAAGAATGAAAGATTTTAGCTAAATTAAAGTCTAAATTTGTGAATACTACAAAGAGAATAAAAGATTTCATTATGTTAAAATGTTTTTCAGAGCAAACTGTGATTTTACAAGTTAATTAGAAAGAACACTCAAAGTCAGTTCCAGTTTCAGAGGTATTGATTGTTCCTTCTGTACTCTCTGTTGTAACTATACAGAAAATTACCACCAATTGCTGGAGTTTTACTTTGAGAACTTAAAATTAATATCTCTATTTTAGCTACATATTACATCTTATCATTCATTTCTGAAAGAAAACATGGCTAAAACATACTTGCTGATTTAATTGTTACAGATTTGTACTTTAAACCCCAAAAAATATCTGTGTGTTTTAGAAGTGTGGAAATAGTGCATCCATGGATCTGGTTTTCTGTATACATCTTGTCCGGAACTTGATCCTCCTGTGAAGGTGTCTCACAGTCTTTGGACTTGGTGCTCACGTATGGAGCAATTGCACAGAGTATGCTCTCTAGTTCCTGTGTACTGTCTTCAGGTCTCTTTTCAAATATAGTTTAGGTATTAAGGCAGCTTTTTAAGGATAGGTCTGTGGCCAGAAGAATTAATTTGGTAAGAACATAGGATAAAGTAGGCTTAGTGTTGCACACGCTGGGAATTAGCTCCAGACTGCACACACTAAAATTTGAATGCACTTAGATATTACATGTGGTTTTGAAAGCTAAATACTATAGTTTACATTATAGTCAATAGTAAGATTGGGCACCAGCTAGTTGCCTTGACATCAAAGAGATATGACAGATATGACACAGTCCTTGTGTCCTTCTCATGTGACAGCTGTGTAAGATATCTAAAGACACCTGTCTTCTACTGATGGCTATTTTTTATATTTGACACAATTCATTATCTATTGCCTGTTTGTTAGGAATTTTTTATATACTCTGTTAGGTTATTGCTATGGTTTATTTGAGTCCTGTAGAATTCTCTGATTTGCCTGTGCATTCTGTTTTTGTGTTTACAACATGAATTTTTAAATGTCGTGTTAGCTCTCACAACTGAACTAGGTGTAGTGTATGGACAGATAGAAATGTGATGTCTGAGTCCCTTATGCACTTGAAAGTTTAATGGCACCACAGTCACTAAGTTCCCTTGTCAGTCCTTCTTGTAATTTAGAATCACAGAATCATACTAACCTGTATGTTTAGATTTGTATAGATGTTAGAAAGAATACAAACAAGTCAGATAAACTTATTTAGAATTTAATGAAGTTAGTGTCCAGCAGAAATTGTTGAAGGACAGCCTAACATTATTAGACTGACATGTCATATCATAACTCCTCAATAGAAATCTAGCTGGATGGATAGAAATCTAACTTGGTAATGTGCCCTGCAGAGCATAATGTATGGACTTGCTCTGGCCAAGTGAAATTGAGAAGTAAAAGCCCTCTACGTTTGAAAGCCAGTGATGCTACAGAAATAGTAAAATAAATGATGAGGTGGAGAATAGTTAAGAAGTTAAGTTAGGAAAAAAAAAAAAAAACACACAGAAAAACAAATCTACACTTGATTTGGTGTTTGTCAGTGGTTTTGTTCCTTCTGTGGTTCTAAAGGTTCTTTTTTATCTTCCTGAACTTTTAGGAATTGTACCCTGGCAACGCAATGGAAGAAACTGGAAAAAAAAAAGGTGTCAAAAGAAATGAGAGGGAGAAGAAACCTTTTCACAAAACATATGTCTTCTGTTAAAATTGGGCATGAGTTCACTGATGAACATTTATAGAACACTGTTCCTTCCTCCTATTTTAATTTAATTTAAAGAGTATGGTTTGAATTACAAAAAATCTAGCCAGAAGGTTTCAGAATTATTTTTCAGGATTTATTTTTAATTAAAATCAGGGAATAATGGTTTGCAATATGTTAGCCTGACATTTAATAAGATGACCCAGAATAATAAAAATACACCCAACTCTGTTTTTTTTTAATTCTTGTTTTATCTGCATGAAGATTTACTCTGCTTGTATACTAATTTAAATTAATAAGATAATATACATTATAATAAACATATTTTTCTGTCATACAAACATTTCTCTTTATGACCATCAAAGAAAATTTATCCAGAGTTGTATAGTCCAAAGAAGAACTCAGGACCGCCTTCTGAGTTCTCAAAGAACTCAAATCCCTTTTCATGCTCTCATCTAGATGAGTCATATTTGTTGGGTCTCTCTTTTTTCTTTTGACAGACTGCTTGGGTAGATTAGGAATTATTTTTTGCTTGATTTTTTGTTTGGGGTTTTGTTTGTTTACTTGTTTTAACAGAAGTACTTAAGGCTGTGTACTCCAAAATACATCAATCTAAATTCAGGACATAAATTAGTTCAACTATGTTAAAAGCAAAATATTTTCTATTGTAGTTTCCAAACTTATTGTTTGACATAATTATTTTAGGTATACTTTGTTTATTAATAGCTTATTTTGAAACAATAAAAAATGCTATTCACAAAGTATTGCTATAATAAATATATTTCCAGTATGATTAGTATACTCTATTAATAGATAGAAACAAACAGTGTAAGTATTGCCTGAAATTAAGATGAGATTAGATCTGGAAACAAATTTAGGCACTGCAGCTTATTATTGCAGTACCTTATTTTTAAGTCTAGTTTTCAGATGTGTTCATTGCAGACTGAAATCCCAGTCATTTTTTGTTAGATTATTAGCTTCCTAAACAAAGTTATGTATTTGAGACTGACTAGAAGACTAGAGTGCTGAATGATGAGCCAATAGTTAAGCCAATAGTGAGAAGTATCTATTCAGTGACATTACTCTTCAGACAATACCAGTCTCCAGGGAGGCTGTTTTCTCCACTTGTGATTAATAGTCCTTCTTCTTAAGATACAGAGCACAGCAAGAAGAGTTTTGTTTCCCTTTCACATAACAGTTTATTAGGATATAGTAGATGCAGATCACATTCCTTCCTTTCATTGCAGACTTAAACCTATTTTTTCTGGGGTTTTTTTGGGGGTTATTTGGGGTTTTTTTTGGTTTTTTTGGTTTTTTGCATATGCCTTATCTTCCAGGCTATAGATTATTGTGGAATAAAGCTGCAATTTGAAGAGCAAGATTTAAAATATTTGTTTGTCTTCATAGAAAGACAAAGCCATGAATAGGCTACTGAATGATCTTATTTATCCACATTTCTATTGATTCTGTCCTTTGTAGTGTCTTAATTTGCTTGGTATAAAAGATATGAAGATACAGATGTTCTCTGCCTATGGATGAAAACTTATTTAAAAATTAGACATGTTTACTCCTCTGCAATGCAAGTATCAATGCAGTTTTAGACAAAATATCACAATCTTTTGATATTATTCATCTGACTCCTTCATGTGATGTGGTTTGTTTATGCTTATTTATGCGTGTGCCATAGCTTCTCCTACAATCCCTTCAATTGCAGCAAATCCTCTGCAGAGCCCTTTCCAGAAAGTATTCTGCTGTGAAAACTGATCTCTTTTGTCAGTTAAATAGATTCAAATATATAAAGTTAAGTAATTTGAAAATACTTAATAAGCAGATCAGAGATTGTAACTTTTTGAATTGAGAGGTTTATAAAATATAATTTTGGCCTGTATCAATACATTAACAGAGAACAAGAAGAATGTATAGGACTATCCTTAAAGCTCAAAATTCTGCTTGGCTTTCACTTGAATATAATACGTTCAGTATTTCACATATTGTTACTGTCTTGTTACTAGAAATTGTTCTTGCAACTGTTATAAGCTTTCTATCAACACAGTTTAGGTAAAATGATTTTTTTTTTTTTTTTTAATGAGTGAAGTAATTGGAGTGGCTACTTGACCTGTTGTTGACTTTTAAAATCAGAATATACAGATAATTTCTTTAGCTGTGTCTAAATAGTTATAACAAAGGCATTCAGAGGCAAAAAGTCTCTTATCTGGTGCAATTTGATGCATGATGAGCACTATAATGGTGTGTACATGACCCTGACAGATTTAAGGTTCTTGAATTTTTATTATTACTGAGAATAAATTAGTAATATAAGAATGAGATATTATTATTTTAATCAGTATTTATCCAAATACTGGTCAGTACTGCAACATGAAATTCATTTAAAATACAGCACCTGCTGTTGGATTACATCTCCAGGCTTTATTTATGCAATGAAAATAGTTAGAGCTATCTTTTTAAAATGTGTAACTTTTTTAGTTCCTTGTTCGGTGGTATTTTATTTCTTACAAACTTACTTGTTTCTCAGTTACTGATTTTTTAAAAAATTTTGGGGTGCTTTTGATATCTGCTACTAAAGTAATTTTTATGTTAATTCCAACTTATGAAACAGAATAATATTGATTGCCTGTGTTAGTTGAAAGTTATTAACTTGTGAAATTATTAACCTCTGACATGAATGAAAGGTAAATGTGAATGCTTTATTTCTAAGGGCACTGTAAGTTCACTTGTTGAACTTAATAGCTCATTACCTAAGGAATATTGGGCTAGTTATTCTTGCCAAGAACTATACATAAATAGATACAATATGAAACATGACAAAATTAATACCTAGCATAAATCATTGCTATATTGGAATAATACTGGAGAATAAGTCAGCTCACTACCCCTACATTAATTCACATTCAGTAAAACAATGTAATATTCATAAATAATAGGACTTCTAAGTTACAAGGGATTCAAAGAAAACAGAAGCTCAGATAACGATGTTGTCTGACTGTCTTGCTCATGTAATTACAGTACAGCGATAGTTTATCATAAGATTAATAAAATATGACAACTGATTTTTTTTTGTGGCACTGCTGGTTCTGCAAATGCCATATGTTCATTGGATTTTATACTGTGTTTGGCTTAATAGTGTACTTGTAACTATAAACAGCATTTGTGTATTATAATTAATCCTTGATAAATGAATGTCCACATCAGATTATAGTTAGATCATTTTAATTAAGTAGATATATTTTCTCTGCGTTACAATGGCAGAGGTAAGACTCTTATTATGTTCTCAGTCATTCACATTCTGTGGTACTGAACACATTTTAATTATGTTTCTCAAAAATCTACTGTGGGAATTAGCTACAGTGAGCATTCTTAAATGTCTTGCTGGCATACAGATTTGACTGTTCCAACCTAGTACACAGGTCCATGTATCCAGGCTGGAAAGTACTGATGCTTTCCAGAGACATTTTCAAAATAGTAATAACTGCATGAATAACTGATAGACCCAACCTGAAGCAAATGCTGAAATCTTGTTACCAGGTGGATAGATGATGGTAA
>NW_010104232.1:0-604 GCF_000699245.1 Pterocles gutturalis | reverse complement strand
AATCCTAATCAAGTGTTGCAGTCACAGCATTTACCCTTCCCTTTCACTACCATGGCGGTTTTTCTGTTTATCCCATTTCACTCTCAGATTTATGGAGTGCAGGTGGATTATTGTGTTAATGCTCAGGGCCTTCTTGCATTCTGTGGCTGTATGTACGTGGACACCCATGCATGCAAGTATCGGGAGGTATGGAATATTAGAAGGCACATATTGGAGAAGGTGTTTTCTTCAGAAAACAGTCATTCAAAAATTGGAAAATAATGAACTTACCCCAAAGAAGGCTTATTAGAGCTTGTACAGGATGAAGAACAGTATGTTGTCAGCTGAATACCTTTGTCTTTTGCCAGTTCACTTCTCTACAATTCAGCAAAATGTCCTTAAGAGCCCAACTGTATGTTTTAATTCAGCTGATGCACTGCTCCCATTGAACCCAATCACCTTAGTTAAATCAGGAAAATGAAATCAATACAATCACTGTGGTGGTTTTCTGTCCACTCCCTCGGTAGCCTCTCATGGCAAACACAAAAGCGACTTGCTAATTGATATTGATTTGTCAATTCATTGAATAGGGCAATGTCAGAGGGGAAGGTACAAGGCCATTTCC
>NW_010104231.1:0-36716 GCF_000699245.1 Pterocles gutturalis | reverse complement strand
GAGCGTCCAAGACCGGAGTGTATGTGTGGGGGGTAAAGGCCTTGGGAGAGCAATGCGGAGCCAGAAGAGAGCACCGAAACCGAAAGCGGAGCGAAGGCAAAAAAGAGCAGTATTCCGGGAGTTCGTACCTATATACTGGGCATGACGTGCATGATATGGAATAAATTATTGGCTGTTCTGAGTTTCAGTCTTAACCTAAGAGCAAATCCCAGGCTAGCAGCTGGACTGTGTCTCTTTGCTTGTCTGCTGACCTTGGCAGCAGCACAAAATATTGTTCTTATCAGCTCCTGTCCTGAGCATAAATCCAAAACACAGCCTCTTGCTAGCTATTTATGAAGAAGAGGGAGAAAAAAAAATTAACAGAGTTAACTTTAAGCAGTCTGTGCTTAACCCACGACAGGTACATATATTCGCCAGCAGCAATACAGGTCTAAATACAGGTAGGACCAAACAATCAGTTATTTACCAAAAAAATCACATTTTGCAACTCTCTGATGATACCACTCCCAAGCATTGCCCTGCACCACACCTGCTGTGTCTTTGGCTCCCCTTCCCTTCACCCCCACCAGAGAACCCTGCCAAAGTTCACAGCACAAGGAAAAGGAAGAGCAAGTGGGCAGCAAATTCTCTTCCCTCCTTCATACAAAAGCAATTCTCTCCAGCTAAGTGCCAGAGCAGTAATGGAGAATAATTCAGGTGTTATTCAAGGTATCAGTACCTCGAGTAGTGAGAAGAATTATAACCATGTCTGTCTGCTACATGAGTTGTGCTTAGTTGTTTTGCTCAAGGAAACAGAAATGGGAGCTGAAAAAAAAAATCAGAAAAAATAATTTAAAAAGAAAAAAATTGAATCACTTGACATCTCCAGCACTCCTATCACGGTTAGGATGCCAGTCCCAAATCCTGCTAATTGCAATACAAATCAGTCACTGGCAATACTGCAGGCCTGAATTTATCTGAAGCTGTGAAGATATATGCCAGTTCATGGCTGATGTATTTGCCAGCTCATGGTTGATATATCAAAGAACCCCTCTTAGGTTTCACAGTTGTCCTTCTTGCACAGAAGCATGTCAATCCCTTTTATTTATTCTTCTCCATCTGCAATCCAAAGAAGCAGAGGACTGGAATAAACACCAGAGGAAACTGGTATTTCATGAAAGACACTAATTTTACTGTTTGAAAGAGAAGCCTGAGTCACTCTTGGGAAGTGCAGAAGTACACATAGGTGTACAATTTGGATACTTCCGTATTAGGGTTGTCAATGACCCTGGAATAGCAAAGTAACTTTCAAGATCGCTAAACTGGAATTATAAAATACAATTAGGACAGGAGTGCATTTACTAGAGAGTTGGTAATACCTGACAGAGTATTACATGTCACTTAAAGGCTTGCAAAGCTAAGCAGATGCGAGTTATTGACATTCACTGTCCAAAATAATAGCTCTGTACTATGGTGGAGCTGGCACCAGAGTCATTCAGAGGAGGCAAGTTTTAGCTTTTATGTGCAGATCCTTGGACAACCTGGCTTTGCTCAAATAAGATTCTCCCATCATAAAGCTCTCAAGCAGTGCCTAGGGAGAAAAAGCCCAACAAGTGGGAGAGGGGTTGCAAGGCAGATCTGCACTGGAACTAGGATAAGACATGTCCCACTTCCCTCCTGCTCTCTGCCTACATGAAACCAGTAGGTTAGAGATGGTGCTTCTGGAGAATAGAAATGCCACATCTTCAATCACTCCAAGAGCAACCATGAAAGAATGGTTCCAAGAGCAGAACAGAGAATCAAGTGCAATTCACAAGAGGCACCATTTAACTCTCCTGCTCACTTGTACTACTACCACCTGTTTTCAATGGCCACCTGAGTGTCCTTCCCTTCTGTGCATCCTCAACCAGACACTGGTAAGACAGACAGGTATCAGCCAGGTTCCTTCACAAATTCCAGTCATCTCCATTTCTTTTGTGGAAACTTGTTTCTACTAATATATTTGCATAGTACCTCTTCTTCCTCCCACTTTGGCTGTTGTCTAAGTAACCAAAGAAGACTTGTTGCTATTTAACTCACTACTTATGTTCCATTACAGTGATTATACCAGAATAAAATTATCTATACTATTTCAAATTGTCAAAACATGTAACTGTTTAAAAGTCTTCTGGGCATTCTTTCTTGCCTCTGATACACAGCACTTCCAATACATCAGGAACCCTAAGTTTAGAGAGAAACTGAAGTCTCCTCATAAGTATTACAAAATACACATAAAGCCCAAATAGATAACTTTGTAAGATATCACAACATAGCACTGCATAACAAGCACCCCAAAAATAGGTACTTTTTTTTTGTTTGTTAATTCTCTGGAAACCACCTTCCAAGTGTTCAGAACAGGGAAATTTAGAAATGGTATTTCTAACTTGCTCCACAGACAACATATCACTAAAAACTGGTTGTTCTTGCAGAATGTCATTGTAATAGTTTGGAATTGTGTTCTTTAACTGAACCTTGTCCTTGAAACGTACTGAAACAAGCATGTTCCATGGAAAGAAATGCTACATTACACACAGAAAGGCAGGGGCTTTGGCCACTGCTGGAGCAGCCTGTTAACTGTTAATACTCTAACAGTGCAGGGAGCAGCTTAAATATTGGAGATATTCTGGATAACTTATGCACCCAGAAGTCCAGTCCAGGTCCTCCTCCATGCTCCAGCTCCTCATGTCCCCAGGTTTTGCAGAATCAGTGTGCAGTAGCAAAACAAGAAGCGGGCAGCCTGCCTCACTGCTCCCTTTTTTAGCAGGACAGCTGTATCACTCACACTGTAAGTAGTAAGCACCAAGCTCTGTGCCTTGTCCAAGCTGAGCAGAACGCACGCTCATTCCCAGGGTGGCCTCGCCAGCACATTGCCTGTCACCTCTTCTCATATATCTCTTTCTTGTACTTGCCTTACTCAAGACTATGTCATGACAATAGCTCATCTCCTCCTTCAAAGCACTCGGATGTCTCTCCTTTTCAGTTTCTCCAGTTTAAAAGTTTCAAGTACAAATTCTTGTTATTGGTTGTATACATATGACCCTAGATACTCCTTTATTAAATGTTACCAAGATAATTAATTTCTTCCTACATTAGTCTATTCCTCCTCCATACAGATGCTATCTCACAACTCCATGTCATCTGAAGATTTCATTAGTCTACTATTACTTTGTGCCAAGGTCACCAATAAAAATGTTAAACAATGTTGATCCCATGGCCATGATCCCATGATCTTTATGAAGCAAATTCTGGTGACACCAGCAGAAATCGGGTTAACCACGAAACTGCAAAACATAGTACAATGTGACATTGGGTTTGTACTAAGCAAAACATTCCACAGACATTTCAGCTATGCTGCATACCCCTAGTAAAGGGACTTCGTGATAATGGCAACATGACCAACAAAATTATATACGTATGTAAAGCACTTGCTGCCTCCCAAAATTATTTTACTCAGTCTTTTTAAAAACAACAGCGAGAAACACAAACCTACTGCCTACTAGTAGCTTTCAGTTTAGAGGCATAAAAACAAGAAATAAAGTACAAAAATCAAATGGAAGACAAATTAAATCCAATAAATGAAAGAATTATCCAAGTAAAGATTCCTTTCCAAGGGCAAGTCAGGAAACCACTCAATTATCCTGAGCCAATAGAGAGCTGCTGTGCTACTCCAGATGGGGCTCCACAGGAAATACTGAGTCCACATTTTTTTACATTTTCACTCTAGATTGAGAAAGGATCTGATTTTCTGGAGACCTTTCAGTGAGATTTTTGTGAGACATTTAAAACATTGTAGCTCAGGAATGCAAAATGGAAGCCTGGAAGCTACTATAAAATACAGTGTATTGCAATAAGCAACACCAGCCTTAATATGTTTGATAAGGATTTTTTGTCTAGAAACAGGACAATTTACTGCTTATGTAAATTACACCTTATGTAAACTACATCTCAACCTTCCTTTGAAACAGCCTATCATTCTGACTTGCTCCAACCAACCCCACACTTTCACAGCCACCATCAAACCACAAGTTGTAAGTACTTTGCTTTGCTGTATCCTCCTTCAAGAGGAGACCTCCTTGCTATTGATGCTGTCCAGAGAATTAACCATCTGAATCTTAACTGTCAGAAACACTGTGGATGATAGTTTTAAATCCTGGACAATCAGAGAGCACAATTCCTGTCCATACACAGACAATATCCTCAAGAGCTCTGACCATAATATAAGAATATATATTTTGTTATAATTGTAGGACATTTTCACTGGATAGAGCTCTGTGATAGATAGAGCTAAGTTTCTGCCTGTATGGGACTTCAAACATTCATCACTGAGACTTTGATTTAGGGACACTGAAAGGTCCAAAATGACTGAGGTAGATAGGTGACTGCACTAACAAAGGCCAGAAATTAACCAAACAGAGGGAAATGCAGACTCTAGTCTTTTTCAGAAGAAATTGATAATCACTCCTCCTTTCTGTCCAAATGAATATTTCATTAGCCCATACAAATTAAAAAAAAAAAAAAGAAACAAAGGAAAAAAAAAGCTCATTACAAGAGGCTTAGGGAGCTCCATCCTATGCATTAGCATACTTTACTGGGGAAGCAGGGGGCCATAGGATAGACAGGAGGTTCAAATTCCATCAGACAGGGAAAGAATTGAATCTGTTCACATCTCCCATTGTGGGAAAATAACTGAAGAACAGTGAGAAGGATTGTAAACACACTCAAGTGACTGGCAGCTGAGGTGCAAAAAAACACATGTATCATACTAATCGCTGTTTAGTCTTGTGTGCTTGACAGGTAGAACATCTGTGTTTAGACAAACATAGGCCTGTGATAGACTCAGAGGCACCCTATCAAACATGCTTGAGATTCCTGCCCTGCTGTGGCAAAGATCAAAGCACAGTGGTAAACTATGCTTGCACTAATCCCTATTATACAGGTGAAAACAGCAGGTTCGGTGATCCTCTAGCAAGGACCGAGCTCCACAGTGCCTGCGTTCCCATTTGTGTGCCTCTGCCCGGGTGCCGCTTCAGGGATCCCCTGGTTCACGAGGTAATGAAAATAAGTTTATTCTTTGTATATCATCTGTGGTTTTGTGGTTGATCCTGCATCCTGCCTGCGTCAGCTCACACAAACTTCTCCTGGAGAAGTGTTCCAGTTACTAAGCATGGGACACCCCTCTGCCTCCCTATTTGTTAAAAGCAGCTGAACTGGGTTGGTTGTAAATAGCAGCTCCTGAACACCAAGCTTACACAACCCAAGCCCTGTTCCATCTGGCTGGGATTTAGCATTCTGAATTTGAGGCTTTGGCATCGCTTCCAGAGACCTGGGTCTCCTCAGGCACCGGCTCTGTACATAGGACTGAGATCCCACCAGGTCTGTGGATGACGTGCTACAATGTCCAAGTACTCCAGGGAATTTGTGTACTAAAGCTAAAGGAACAAGCAAAAAACCCCACTGCTGTTTACAACCACAAGTCGTAATCTGATGATTCACAGCCCAGAGCAGAGCATGTCAGATCTTTGCAAAGATGTAGCCTTCTGAGATATCAATGCAAAAGCATGTCACAGAAGTGACTGGTAATTCCTACCACTTCAGCTAAGAACTGTTTTAGCTCTGGGGCTTGGTTGTTCTGCCCACCCTGAATAACAACAGGCACATATTCTAATTTATGTGAGATCATAATAGACTCACACCAAATTTGGTACTATTGGCACCAGATCTGGAAAAAAAGAATCTAACCCCTCTATTCTGCAGAGCATAGCTGTGTTCCCTGTAGCTTTAGAGTCAACTAATGACTTGCCAAGTTAAATTTATTTGAGAAGATGGAAACTGTTTTATCATGATCAATAAAGCAGCATGCACTATGCAAAAAGCTTTTGAAATATTTACTGTATTAAAAAGCATAGATATCTTGCTTTAATTTGAAGCACCACATCCTATTTGCATGGGTTTTATCTTTAAATGAACTGAAATGGGGGAAGATACATTCAGTAAAAATCCTTCCTATGTAAAAAGTCCTGATGTAAGATTTTGCTAGTTCCAGAGTGGAAAGTCCATTTTATTTGGAATGAAGATAGGATAAATAAACCAACCTCCTTGCGGGCATCTGTAAAATGTGGTCATTAATGCCACATCCTTCCCTTGACAAGTGGATTCACATGCAATTGGCCATGAATAATAGAATGAATGCTGCTGTTAGCACACTTCAGGATAAATCTATACAATTTATTGTTAAATACTGTGGCAGATTTGTGGAGTAAGTTTGGTGGCCAGCTTCTGTGACAGAATGTATAACACAACAGAAAAATCCATGAACAAATCTATTGTAAAAAAAAAAAAAATCAATTTGCACATCATTTGCTTTTCCATTTAAGCTCAACTCTGATGGATACTGCTGTTTACCACCGCACTAAAATGATGCACAAATATGAGTCAATCTAAGCGCTTCAATATTTAACAAGGTTTGCACACTATAAACAGCTGCTCATACAGTGTGGAAATTCTGAAACTTTCTCTAAGCCTACATAGGCCTTGACTTGAACAAAAAAAAATTTTTGGATTGTTTTGTATGTATTACCAGTTTTTGACAAGCAAGCCAATTTTGCACTTCAGTGAAGTCAAGATTGCAAATTTAGCATGAACTGAAGTAGCGTGCAGCAGCTGAGCTGAGATTAATGGAAAGGGGATCATCAGCACAGCAATATACAATACTGCACTGAGAAACTTAGTCATGTTGTTACAGAACAAAGAGAGGCGGTAACAACCACAGTGTGTATTCCCTGTGATAAGGCCAACCTAGAATCTGTAAAACAAAAAAGAACATGAATTAAAAGTCACATGCCAAGTCCTGAGGAGAATGCAGCAATGATAGAAGTGATTACCAGGGTATCAGGCAACTTTATCCTTAGGACGGTATTTAAGAACGTAAGTACAGAACACTGCAAGCTGTGAGAAATTCTTGTGTTGGAACAGCACTGTATGGAGTTAGCTCCTTCACACAACTCAAGAGCATCTTCCTATAGCCTGCTAGTGCTCTACATAGCAGCTTCAACTCAGTCTCCGCAATTTTAAATTGCTTCATACTTTGTATGATGGATACATTCTGTTAGGATTTAAATCCAAAGTAAGCAGTTCCTACTGCCTGAGCTAACGGAGAACTAGGAGTACTACACATTAAAACTAGGTATTTGCTATATAATTCAGAGCTATTCTTCTAATCTGCCTCAGCACTCCTTGGAAAATAGTTCAGCAGTCCTGAGGTTGGATATACAGACACTTCAGAAGACCCATGTCACTCTCATCCTAGGACAGACCTTTACAGGAACTATGTGCAAGGCCCCAGGGCTGCTTTTGCGCCATTACTGAAATGGAGAGCTCATTGCTGCAGGCCAATGCATTTTCTAGACCCTCAGCAGATCTTTCTACAGGATTTCACTGAAGTGGTATCTCTCTCTGGAAGAGAGGCAGTGCAATATTTAAAGCTGTAGCTTCTACTTTCTCAGCAGAATTTACAAGTCACAACACCACCATCTGGTACCAGTTCTAGCAGGAAAAACTAACGTTTTGACATCCAGCAAGCAGCTGTCAAAGCTGGAGAGAAATGCCTTGGTTACGATCAGAGCCTAAATTACATGCCTTTGCAGAAGCAGCCATCCAGCACTCTCAACTCTGAGCTCCTTCCTGAAGCTAGATAGAAAAGTCACACTGAAAAGACACAAAGACTGTCCTTCTCTATAGTAACCCAGAGACCAGGATGGGAACTCAGGTTTGCTGGTAGGAAATCTCTCCTCAAACCTGCCCCAGCTGTCACAGGGACATCAACACAGGCTTCCCACATCTCAAGCACTTCCCCACCAGGCCACTGGATATTCTAGGACAAGTGGTCCTCGTTCCTTGTCATAGATGTTGCATCCTGCACGCTTCAATCTCACCCTCCCATTGCAGTGCATGCACAGACAAGCTGGCTCCAGAATCAATTCCTCTCCTTCTCCCTGGACCCATAAATTATCTAACATAACAAGAGCAGCTTCAATAGGAACTTGATAATCCATGGACTACCTAGCAGTCTGGTCACTAATACAGTTCTCCAAGACACAAGGGGCAGAACTGAAGCCTGCTCAATTCCCACATGGGGTTTGTGGGAGACTGTATCTAATAGCCATGCTGGCCATTCAGATGAAGTGAAGCAGCTATTTTTCCACCTAAGATGCATGGCAAATCCTTTGGAAGCAGCAAACCCCCTTAATTTAGTTACTAACACCTTTAGGTGCCTAATCACCATTTCGGATACTTAATCTTCCTAAATTTAAAAAACAAAACAGCAACAACAACAAAAAACCAAAATCAAGCCCCCACAAGCCCCAACCAAAAAAAAAAAAAAACCAAAAAAAAAAAAACAACAAAAAAAACCCACAATCTGAAAAGGGTACCACAATCAAAACAGTTTTAAAACTGCACAGGATAATTTTCATTGTTTAATACAATAATCAAACATATAACAAAGAGCTGTTACTACAAAGAGCTGCTATTGCAATGAAATTAAAGTGTACGGTAACAAAACACCTTTATGCCTCACTATTAATTTTACAAGACTAAGATTAGAGCTTTCCATTACAGCACTATTAAACCTTCAACAAGAGGCAAGTAAATTAATATATAGGAAGGTCAGTGATGTGCTATATGAAAGCATAGGTTTCCCAAATCAAGAGATCTCAGTTAATTCAAAGAAAAACTAATGCAAAAATTGGAAGGCTTAAAGCAACCAAAAGTCTGGCATTACTTACTGTTTATCTGCAACACGAAAATTGTTTGTTTAGTAATTTAGCAATATTTTCCTATTAAATTCTACCATAGTGTTTTTTATCCTTACCATTCCTTCCCTAGGAAACAGTCTGTTCTTCTGGGAGGACATTATATAGCCTGCCAAATTCACACCATTTGACATTTACCAGGGAGGTAGCATGTTGTCATCAGTGTAAATAATGCTGCTTGTCCCAAATCCCACTGAGTCACCATATTGCCATGCTGCTAGCAAAGGCACAACTTGGAGGAGAAATCTACCACGTTTTACTATTATGTTTTAGAGCCAGTCAATCAAAATTTTACTGGAATAGTACTAGAGATTTTGTTTTGCCTTACAGAGCCCTAGAACACAACCAAGTAAAAGCCACAAAACACAATGAACTCTAGTCCATAGGTTTAGAAGTGCAAAGAGCAATGCACTAAAAAATTCAGGGAGAAAAAGTTAGGGGAAATTAAGAGCCAGTGCACTATCCATGCTGCTCATTTTGTGATCTGAATCATGTGATGGGAGGGGAGCAGAGGTAAAAGCAGCGCTCCATCTTATGTTCTACCGTTACACACGCCTAAAAGCGCATGAGGTAGAAGAAAAGTGAATTCAAGGTTATAGAGGCACATAAATCAGAAGAAGCTTTTTTCAAAAAATAGAGGCCAAATTTACACCAAATAAACCCATCCACCTGTATGGTGCTTAAGAGCCATATACATGCATAAATATTTTATGGTGCTTAAGTACTGGTGTGTACAATTCTTAAAGATTTCATTTATATCACGACAAAAATTAAAGAACTGAAACCCAAAACAACAGGCAGGGGGTAATAAATCTATTAGGACAGGTTGTGCGTTAACCAGCTGTCAAGGTGCTATGTATAGCATCTATGAAAGGAAGAACAACAGCTTATTAGGGACCAAAGACCTTCATTATTTTCCGTTTCTTTCAATTTTCGGTGACCTTAAAAGCTGTAGTTAAATTTGCTTCAATAGTTTGCTCAAAATGCCTTGAACATCCATTGCCTCATAGATTTTCCCAAGCTTCTCAACATTTATTTCTTCTGACTCCAATTTCTGCAGTGTAAAAATTAAGTCAGCTAGAAATCTCACACACAGCTGTGAAACTCAATTGCAATTTGGTATCATTGGGCTCACCAATATCGAAAACTCTTTGCAGAAGGGAAACAAAACCAAAATTTAAATATAAATACAGGAAAAGGTTTAAGCAGAAAATATGAAGAGCCTTGTGTTCAAAGGCATCATTTCATACTAATCATCATAGGGAAAACTATAAACCCCCTAACAATTTGCATTATAAGGGATGCTGAACAATCTGAAAAATCTTACTCCTTCCACTATACAGGTTTATTCTGACTCAGTGTTTCTGAAATGCTACCATGTATTTTTTTGAGTATTTATGATTTGCTTATACAAAAAAAAAAAAAAAGACTAAAAAAGGAAGGACAATGCAATTGTATCAGTACAAGACCTTGCTTAATGCCTGCAACTGACACTAGTAATAAAAGTTATTTTCATGCTAAACAGGATTGTATTGCTTATTCTAACAATGAAACCATAAGGTGTAGATCCACACTGACAAAGAAAGTGAGTTATTTTAAAAATTAAAAACAATAGGGTATAGTATTTTCTAAAATAACCACTTGAAAGATTGACATTACTGAGCTATGCTTTGGTTTCCAAGATAAAAGCCTTATCCTAATACCATTTAAACTAAGTCCTCCAGTAACTACAGTAAACACTATTAGGTATTTGAGCATCAGATGAATTACATCAGAGCATATCCCTCAGATTCCTTTGCCTTCTATTGCAGTAGTTCATTATAATGCTTATGGAACATTGAAGAACAATTACCACATTTCCTAGTAAGATTTAGCAAGGTAGCACTCCATCAGGTTTTCTTGTTTAGTTATAAATCAGGTGTCGAAATTTAACTCCTACTTTTTGTGCATATAAAAAAAAAATGAAAGAAAATCAAGAAATAACCCAAACAAAAAGCACTTCCACTATCAATAAGAAAAACTTCATTCCCCAACTTTGAATTCCAACAACTTTGTTCATTTTATCAACACTCATCCCCCCCCCCCCCCCTCTCCTTTTTTTTTTTTTTTTTTTTACATCACAGGTAAGTTGGGTGAGAATCTATCACCAAACCTAATACTACATTGCATACACCCAGTAATTGCTCTGCTCACTTTAGAGTAGTCAAGTGTATTTACTTCCAGTGTAAATTTATTCCACAACTCAACCATGTTAAAGGTAAAGCAATATCAGGTTCTTGGAAAGAGACCAGATTATTTTAATATAACATTTTTATATGTACTATTTAGAAAGGCATATTCTGTGAAATATTAAGAAAACCATCTTAAATTGTATACCCCATATTTATGTCCCAATCGTATTGTTTGAGCACATATTTAGCTCTATACATTGTGAGTACTGTCAGCTGCTACATCTATCAAACCAAGTAAAAAAACAAAAAACAAAGAAAAAGCAAAAAAAAAAAAAAAAGCTAGCAATCGAAAAAAAAAAAAAGGAAAAAACCCACAAAACATTGTAGCTGAGCATCACAGCTAACAAAACATTTTAAAAAACATTTTGTATCTATTCTGTCTTCAGGTATCCAAATGTTCAAAGTTCCCACTAAATCACTGCAGCGTTACCCCATGTAATTCTCTCCTATCTTTCAAATAGTGTTCAGTACTAAATGTGACAGTTATTTAAGACCTGCATCCATTCTCATCCTACTTAAACATGATGTCAGCGTATTAGGACTGTAAATCACAGACAGGAAAAATGTTGACTAACAGAACCAGAGTGACAGAAAATTATTGACATGTTGAAGAAATTACTCCCATGGCACTGCATCCTCCCTTTGTATGATCCTGTCCTTATATTTGCATGAGCTCTATGCAATTCTTGAGCCTGAAGTCCTTCATTAGGATCTGAGTTTTAAATGCCACTGCCCTAAAAAAACCCTGAACCACAACACCCCAGGCAGTGCAGAAGTAGTGAAGCAGCAAAAAAAGATTATTATATTTAAAAACCGAAATGCTGTTCCAACTGCAGGACTATTCAAGTCACACAGAAGAGCTAGGCTATGCATCTATGGTGGGTTAACCTTGGCTGGATGCCAGGTGCCCACCAGGCCCCTCTATCACTCCCCCTTCAGCAAAATAAAGGGGGAGAATAAGATGGAAAACTCGTGGGTCAAGATAAAAGCAGTTTAATTAAAGCAAAAGGCCAAGGCCACGCACAGAAACAAAAGGTAAACAAAGATGTTATTCTCTATTTCCTATCAGCAAGTGATATCCAACCACTTCCCAGGAAAGCAGAGCTCCAGTGTGTGCAGCAGCTGCTCCTGGAGACAAACACAGTAACCTAATGCCCCCCTCCTCCTCCCTGCCCTTGGCTTTTATGGCTGAGCTGAAGTCACATGGTATGGAACAGCCAATCCGGGTCAGCTGTCCCGGCTCCGCCCCCTCCCAAGCTGTGTGACACACCCCCTGCTGGCTGCCAGGGTGACACTCAGCACTGGGAGGGTGCTCTGGGGATGCTGACTCCAGCTCAGACAGACCCAATACAGCATCCATATAAGGAGTAAATAGGCCATCACCTTGTGGTCCAGGTACCACCATTAAGATCTGTCTGCTCTTCAGATAAACCCATTTTTCATGTATGTGGGGACAGTTAACTCCAATTCTCTATTTACAAGGCCAGGGGAAGCTATTTTTCTACTACTCCAAGGAAGAAGCAAAGAAATTAAGTGCTAAGTGCATTTCCCAGTACCTTCATTCTAGAGACAGTACATTTTATGCACCTCTCTCCATTACATAATATTATCTCCATATTCAAAAAGAAGTTTTGGTTCAAATGTTAAAATTTCCACTTTCAGTTACAAGTCTAGGCCTTAGACACAAGATAAACACAATCAAAAAAAGGAACAAAAAAACAAACCAAGCAACCAAACAAAAAAGAAGTATGCAGCCTATGGCCTCTGGGTTGTACCCAACCCATCAGAACAATCCATCCAGCCCAATCCTTGCTCTGGAAGTCATGAGACAGAGCACAGTGTCGGGCACAGAGATGAACTTCTCCAGCTGTTTGTTCACCAAATGCTGCCAAAGGATCCCTCCTCCCCCTTCACCCCCATCATGGAACTTGAGCTGTGTCCATCACATGACTAAAAGGGAAGTATTCCCCATCACAGAAAATACGTCTTAATCACCTGAAAGCATGTATGGAGATTGTCCACATTACAATGCTTCTTGTAAGCTTGTCAGGTACGTGTCAGTCACATTTCACCCCAACATGGATCCTCCTGGTGAGGAGAGGAGTGTGCACCTAAAGAGTCAAACTCTTCAGTGCCATGGAGCTCCTCCATTAGATGTTACAGAGCTTACTTAAAACAATGTGACACTTAACTTGCTTCAGAAAAGACGAAGAAAGTTTGAGAGTTACCATCTACTTGTGACCGAGTTTGAAGAAATTATTCTATTCAAAATGTTTGTTTGAGTCTGACCTGTTTTTTCAAGTTTCACACTCTTTTAACAAACAGCTGAGGTTGAAGCTCATGCTCACAGTGCTTAGGAGCCTGTTTTTGAAGACTATTTTTCAGTAGCATTCTGCATCTCCAAAATTGGGTGGGTCTTTAAAAATAACCTTCATAGGAATACAGTGAAAAGGAAATAGTGCAGAAGCATAAAAATAGACTCAGAAGTCCAATAGCAAACTATAAATCATTCATTTCCATCACACACTGACTTGCAACAACACTTCTGCTTTTACTAAAGAAAGGAGTTCAGAACATTTAGGGACAGGTTCATTCATTCTAACCTGAGACCATTTTAACTTGCTCCCAAAACAAAGATATCACAGGAGACCATGGTGTAAGTTATCTGTCTTAGACAGACTCCAGTACTATCTCACTGGGTTGAATGAGTGAGGTTGTCCAAGTCCCTTGAGAACCAAAGGCAGATCTCAAACAAGTTTGGGTCCTACTGATGGCAAGTCTACTGCACAGCTGCACTCCTCCTTATGGAAACACATTAAGTTTGTACCAGAAAGTTATAGGCAACAAGATGAGTTGAAATGGGATGGGGTAGGGAGGAGGGTAAAAAGGGGCTGAATGGCTAAAACCGAATCAAGTGATAGAGGAGCACACACTGCATCTGCAGTCATTGCAAAGGCTGTCTGCTTGGCCCTGCCGTCCCCAGCACAGTACATTAGTTTGAGACAAGATTTTTTGTTGGAATTAACACAGTTCACATTACTTGGCTAGCCTCCAAAATTCATTTAACGCTTACTGTGATCAACATATTGACCAGTCACACCCACTGTGTGGCTCCAAAAAAGTAAATAAAATTACACAAGAGAAAAACTTAGAAAACCATATAGTCTGCGTTTGCTACAGTAAAGGTGTATTGGTTGTGGTGAAGAAGAATGAACACATTCCAGATCATCTGATTGTAATGATAGGAGTTGAATTTGATCCAACACAACTGGAAAAGTGTTTTTGACTGAAAAGAAAAAAAACAACTCACCACCAAGAATTCCAATTCTTGCGAGTAATATATGAACTGATTCAATATAGAAAATGCACTTTAATTCTGTGGTCAGAAATTGGTCACACCCATACATGTCAAAAAAGCAGTTTGACTTATGTGCAACTTATCTTTATTTTACCAAATTTTACTATTAATATACTTAATTTCTAGTACTATCAGATAGTAGACTCCCCATGTTCTGTAGGGAATCTGGTTTCATAGCCCAACTTGCTTCCTTCTAGGACCCCTCTAGGACAATCCCATCATGTTACTGGATTAAAAAAAAAATCAAATGCATATAACCATCCAGTGAATAATGCAGAATCAACAGCCCATAAAATGAAACCCTAATTTAAAAGTATAATATCACCTTGTTTGTTTTCCGTAACAGCCTCAATTGTATTTTTCTTGTTTGTTTTCCGTAACAGCCCCTCTATTTTTCTTGTTTTCAGGGGACCTATACAGATGGGACCTCAACTATGAAAAGCCAGTGTAACCAGCTGTATGCCATTTCAAGGCAGGCAAAAGTACAGAACTAACAGGCATAAGAAAGGGATCTCCCCTTCCAATTAGCAGAAGATCCAAAGCGGTTTGCAAATGGGGAGATATGCACCAGAAAGAATGGCAGGGTTTAGGTATTTGGACATCTTTCCCAATTTACACACACTTCTTCCTTGGACTAAGTGAAAATGTTTAATTTTAGGAGAGTTGCAAATTTTCCAAATTAGACAAAGTCTGTTTAAACAAAGTTTTGTGTTTAAAATAAAACTTCTCCTTGAGCTCAGGCAATTGTATTGCTAACAACAGAATTTCTAGCATAATAGTAGCAACATAATACAGACACTAACTGTGTTAAGAAATCATAACCTATCATTTAGCTATAGAGATGTGTAGTCTTTATGTTGAGAAACAATGCTTACAGATTACATTCCACAGTCGGGCTATTGTCCTGCATACTTTGTGGACCACAAACTCACAGGGAAGCTGAGATTCTGTTATCTCTAGTAAATCAGCAATAATTAGACAGTATATGTGCAGAAAAAATAATCAGATTCATAATAAGGCATAAGAAAATTCTAGATTAGCCTTTTATAAGCAAACCTAAAAATTTTAAGGAGAGCACTACATTGCACATCAGGTTGGAAAGCAGATCTAATGGCCATATTAGCTTCTAACGAATTAGAATGGCCACATTAGTTTCTGTTCTGTGCAGCAGGAGACCGGAACAGAACTCATCCTTTTGTCATGGAAAGGACTGCAGGATAGCTAAGCCCTTACAACAGTACCTGTGGGTTGACCCTGTACACCTGTCCTGGAAGAGCAAAGACTCAAGTCTTAGCATAGGCATAACTGGAGAAAAAGACATTAAAAAATAACAGTTCAAGGTACAATCAACATTAGCACTCACTCACATGTATCCCTTCAAAAAAGTAGACTGAATGCTTTCAAAATCCCCAAACTGTAAGCACACAACCTCTAACACACTAGAGGTATTAATTGAGCAGTGGAATAGAACTGTTCACATCTCATTTTACATAGCTTTCGAGTTGGGTGAAGCTGTGTGTGTTCTGTTGTTGCTTGTGTTTAAAAAAAAGCAGAAAAAAGAAAGAGAGAAAAAGAAGTTTCTCCAAAACATATGTGTAAGTGGCTAAGCATGATACAAGGCTGACTTAAAGCAATTCTGACTATGAATCAAAAGAGTTTTCTTAAGCCACCATCATTGCGACCTGAGAAAACTACTGCTTTTCCTTTTGTTTTAATCAAATCTTATAAATAAACCTAGGATGAAGCTGTTCTTATGTCATTTATTTTCCTATGGACACAGGTAAAACCTGACTATCACCAAAAGCAGTATTTATAAACACTCCTCGGGAGTGCCCGAGATACTATACCAGACTGCATGCTCTATAATCAAGAAGCTTAGCATAAACTAAAGGCACTAGTACCTCTATGTACAAGGTGAACTAGCTGCTACTGTAAACATACTTTTTCTTGTTCGTGTCTCTTACTAGCAGCCAATGGCGTGACAAGTAGCAAACTGTTCAGGAGCACATCTATCCTTTTAAGCAGAAATGGGAGTTAACAGAAAAACACAGCCAGGAGATTGAAAACAGTAATGATCTATGGTGGGAGAGCAAAGAGGAGGAAGAAAAGTGGGTGGACAGCAGCTGAGCAGCAATAGCAAATGGAAGGGGTTGGGAGGCAAAACAGAGCAGATGAATAGGGAAGGAGACAAATGAGATGTGAAAAGAGATAGAAGACAAACTTACCAAGAGTTAGTCTAAAACAGCGGTTCTTAAATCATAGCTCAGCCAAAGGAAATTACAAAGTCCGCCTGACAGGAAGAGTAAATTACAATGCTGCTGTCAGCATCTTACTTCTTGAGTGGTGTTGCCAAGACTCAGCCATGGCTGGGAATTACTGGCCTGCCGCGTGGCCGGTGCAAGTGCTGTAATGACTTTGTTAGCTAGGTGTCTCATGAATAAGAGGAGTGATGCAGCAGAGAGTAAGCATATGGGAATGGGAAAAGGAAGGAAAGGAGAATCACCAGTGAGCTCAACTGGAAACGCCATCAAGCCTTTATTAACTGGTCTGCACACCAAGATAGCTACCACACAAGTTACACTTAATCTGAAGCATTATGAAAGCTGGAAAACATTTTGTTAAACAGAGCCCCAAAACCTTTTCAGGAGTTGACGTGAGCTCCTGTGCAAAGATATGCAAATTATATAAAAACAAAATCTAAGGTAGACACAAACTTTTCATCCAGCATTGTTCAAAAATTCCTGAAATGGTAACTGATGAAGAAAGAAAACTCTAGACGGGCAATACATGCAATGAAAGGAGAACTGTGATGCAGTGGTCCAGGGTACAACTGCAGTGCTTTGGCTTATTTTAATTCATTAAAGACATTAGACACATAAAATAACATGCTGCCCTTATAATCTGTAGTATCTTGGTCTAGTAAGTCCAATCAGAATAAAAGTGCAAAGAGAAAGAAAGTTTCCTGAAGATACCCATCCTAACTGACCTTCACCAAAACACAACTAAATATTGAAGAGACTCCAGGTACGGATTCACACAGCTTCCTCCTCTCCCCTGATAATCCAATCCAATAATGCAAGTAAGAATTAAATTATGTTTTACAGGTTTTTATCATTGAGTATAGTGTAGCATTAGCCTTCCACTGGGCTGACTTACACTGCATCTTTAGCTCAGAGGAACCTGGACAGAAGTTAAAGGCCTGTTTTCACTGAGAAATACTACCAAAAAGACAGAAAATGTATAAGCTGAAAACATACCGTGAGTGTCTCTTCTGTACTTCTTTCTCTTTGTACTGAAGCAACTGGAAATTCAAGAAGGGATTTTACTGTCTTCCTTTTGGCTTTTTCCATTTGAATATTAGTAAAATAGTTGACAGCAGCAAACTCAATAAGAGCAGAGAACACAAAGGCAAAGCAGACCGCTATGAACCAGTCCATGGCAGTAGCATAAGATACTTTCGGCAGTGAATGTCTTGCACTGATGCTCAGTGTCGTCATTGTCAACACTGTGGTTATTCCTTCAAAGAAATAAAGCAAAAGCACTACTGAATCACAGTAAAAGTGAGAACAGGCAAGCAGCTTCAAACAAAGAATTTTAAATGTCTTAGGAGTCTTTCTGTGCTGCTTGTGAATAGTGCATGACATTTAAGTCATGGCAACCATTATATACCTGTGAGCACCTATGTACACAAAACAGTTAACCAGTTTTTAAAGGAGGCCTGGAAAGCCATGACTTTAAGCAGATCATCTACCATTCACATGAAGAAAATGTGGAAGCCTTAATTTAATATTTTTTTCATGTCAAGTTCAATAGAATTTCTTACAAGTTATTTTCTAAACATTTGAACATAATTTAAGTTGTTAAATAGGTGAGTGCTCCTCAGACTGCAACAAAAACATGATTTTTCCTGTAATGGGTTCAGAATGCCACCTGTTAGTCTGCATCTGTTCCTCTGATCCCACTTGTAATCCAGGTGTCATTAAGTCATGGCGAATTATTTTGGTGGTAAGGAAAACTAGAATATTAGGTTAATAACTCTGTTAATTAAGAAACCATCATCTTATCTTACTTAAACCAATGAAATGTAATTAGAATTTCACCTTCTGAAAGAACAACTTTTTAATTAAAGTGTACAAGCATGAACACTGAACTCAAAAGAAGACCAGTTCATGATAATACTTAAATGCAAATACACACTATACAAAACTAATGTATGGGGTAATTTTTTCCTTTTTCATTCAAAATATCCCATACCACACAAATGCAAAATACTGAGTATATAGTGAACACTGCATAAATCCTACCATGATAACCTCAAGGAAGACTGACTACAAATGGAGATGTCATTACTCTTATGAAAAGAACACTGTACCCATTTTAATTCAGGATGAAATGCATACGGTCAGAAGAATTCAAAATAATTAGGAGCATGTTTTCCAACAGGATCCTCACATCCCCTACATCCTAAATGGTGGTATTCCAATAGGAAAAAGCTTCACCTAGACACTGCCATACAGAGAACTGGACACAATGAAACCAGTCCTTCCTATTGAATGAGAAGAAAAAAAAAAAAAAAAAAAAAAAAAAAAAAAGAGTAATAGCCAGTTCATGAAAGCACAAAGAATATCTCAGAGCAAACTCATCAGGATAAAAGCACAGATGCAAGCTCACAAAACCTTCTTCAGTGGGAAGGTGTCGAAAAACACACCACTGAAAATGTTTAAGTCTGAGAAAAAAAAATTATGGAAAGTAATTTTTTTTTTCCTGAAGGACACCCATCCCTGCTTAGCCCTATCCTTCCTGATTCTACCTTTGTCCACTTCAAGTAAACAGTTTGTCTTAACTGTCTTTCTAAGGACATTCGTTTAATAGATGTCAGAATAGGGTGAAGTGACTTGAATGACCAACTGTTCCCCAAATACAAGGGAGAGAGGGGAGGCCATGACACTATTATAGTTTACTCCCATAGTCTTTATCAGATTTCTCTCTACTAAATCATTCTTCTGGAAGACTTGCAGTTCCCACTGCAACTGCCCTTGGATACATGCCATAGGGATTTACAGGGTAGGGAATTAAGTTCTGGTAAAAAAACCTATATATACACATGAAGCATCATTATCCAGAGCTAAATACTTGCAAGCTTCTGATTAGAAAGATGTATAACCTTATAAAATATATTAAGATTATTTTAATATAAAAATTGATGTTAAAAACATGTTTTAAAATTACCACTGTCCTTCCTCTAAGAAACACCAGTCTCACACAATCACCAGATTCAAGCACCTGAAGCTCTGACTGCAGAAATCACAACCTGATGTATCCTTCCTCTGTTACCTTTTCCAAGTTCTCCCTAATCATGCAGTGTCCAATAGAAAGATCTTTTTGTTAGCCTCTTCTGACAGTTCCTCTAGAAAGCTGGTCCCATAGCAGGTATTCTGGCTTCATTCCTATCTCTTGCCTGCAACATTTCTATCTTCTTTTAAGACAACCTTTAGAAAACACAGTTCCTGTTGCAAATTGACAGAAAACTAAAAAGATACTCTTAGCCATACTTTAAGCCACTCGCTTTCAAAGGCATTTTAAAGACTTAACTGCAACTTAGTGGATGTCCAAACTTTATTTGTTTTTCAGTTTCACATATGGATATAATGACACATATCTATTGCTCTATAATATGTAAATTTTTAACCATCCCATTTTTTCTACAAATACAGATTCTACCTTTCCAGCTCATGGCAATACTCCCTTCAAAAAAAGTACTGTTATTCAACATCACTGCAAAAGCATGTGAAGCGATATACTAGTTTGCCTAAGGCAATGCTTAAGTTGAGAGCTAGTGGGGTTCTTATAAGAGCAACAACCCGTAAACCTAATAACTAATCATTAACCTAAACAGTACTAAACAGTGTTCCGACTCCACTTACATGTCTGAATGGGCCATCATGTAGAAACATTAATTCCTGTCACTCTTGCCAGCATCTATTTATCTATAGAACGGCTTTTTGTAGAACATTCTCTTCCTGATTAGTCCTACTTTAAACTACAGTACATTATAAAGTCAAGACATTGCTCTATAAAGACTGCTTTAAAAAAATGTTTTTATCCTACTTCTTTGTTAGGAATCATGTTTCCATTTACTTTCTATGTTTTGTCCTCCATAGAAGCTTTTTTGGTTTGTTTTGTTTTTAATTTTCAGAGTTCACTGTAGCCTCTCATTCAAGCTGTATTTTGATAAGGGCAATTTTAATATCCTGCGATCACTTTGCTTTTTGAATTCATTTTCATAACAGCAATGGCATAAAACAGAGAAGAGCACTAAACATGAAATTACAGTAACAGGATCTAAGTCTTACTCATGGCAAGCTTCCACTGATGACTTCACTGATAACTTGTGAGAAGACATCTGTACATCTCACACACTGCAAATCAAATTATTTCAAAAGGATTTTAGAAAGTGTGAGTTCAAGTAATTACACTGCTGTTCACTGGAGGATAAAACTACTATGGATATAGGCTAAGGACTTGACTGGATTACTCAGGGCCAAGTCTTCCCAATTTGTTCCCGCAAGCAGGTAGAATCCCCACAGACGTACATCCATGTGCCACAGGCAACCATGTCACCCTTCTGGTTTAATATTCCAAGTTTTTCTTCAGATTCCAAGGATTCACATAACACATTCTTCATACATTGACAGCAAAAATTCCTCTGAATTTACTTTATTCTGCACTAGCACAGAGGCACTGTACCCGCAGGCACAAAAAAAGGCCTATTCAAGTGAAAGTCATTAAAAGAGGAAGTACTAGAAAAAGTAAAAAAAGAAATAATTACCAAACACAGTTCTAGCCGGAACAGACTCCTTATTTATCCAAAAAGAAACTTGAGAAAGGATCACGGTCATAATGCATGGTATATAGGTCTGAATCATAAAATAACCCATTTTCCGTCTGAGGTGGAAGTAAACTGTCATAACAATATATTCACCTAAAAAAAAAGAAAAAAGAAAATATTTTTCTGACTGTGCATAAAATTTTTGTGTTGTAGAATAACTGTTTCAGATTATCAACTAGGATTGTTTAAGATTATGCTATTCATACCACTTAATGTGTATAGAAAGATATATTCCTCAGAAATAAGAACAAATGAAAGCTATAAACAAAAAATCCTGGAAGTAGTAGGTCCTTACAGTGCCATTCTGAAGCTGCTATCAAAAGCACTATAAATATACGCTAATACTGGATCTCTTTTTACAGTATAACTATGATTTTAAACAATTCTTTTGTCTTCTGTTGAAGAGTCCCAAGACACAACTTGTCTACCTACCATAGTATCCAGAACATTGTGGTACCTACCTGACAAATAAAACAACAACAATGATGCACATCAAAATACATGGAAGCATCTCAGCTTTTTACTAGGTTTATGCATCAGCACCAGTATGATAATTTAAAAAATGGAAAATCATTGAGAAGAATTACAAATATTGTAAGTTTATCTAAAATGTTATTATTCATATTAAACCAAAAAAAAAAAAAAAAGCAGTTTTACCATAAACTGAATAAACTGTCTCAATAAAGCACTACAGAATGAGCATTCTGGGGACAGTAAGGAAATTCTGCTGTTAACTCATAATAATCAATATGTCGAGAAGCAAATTTCTCATGTACTGCAAACCGCTGCTTTATCTTTGAGAAAAATATCCATGGAGCAATACATCAAATATATTTATCTGTTTTATTTTGACCACAACACACAAACTTGCTGATGCTTAGAAAATTATTCCAAATTTTAAAAATATTTTGGGAATACGCTTGTTTATCACCACACTGCTCATCAGTGACACTTCACTCATTTCAGATGCCTGTAGTTGCCATTTGCCTTATTTCTTAAAGCACAAGTCAGCAGAAGTATCTATTGTGACTAATGCATTTGTGCCTATCCTTATGTGACTAGAGGGTTTTTATGGCTTTAATAACCCATTCTGTATGCTGTACTTCTATCCCAAGCTGTTTGCCTCGCCAAACAAAGGAAGTCTTTTGCACATAATGTGGATACAGTGCTGAAAGATTACTTCCTCACCCAGGCATCCTCTTGACTCTTCAAACTGCATTTTAAGCAGTGATTAAATGCTCATTTTGTCCCTCGGAGTAATGATCTCATTCTAGCTTTCTGAAAGAGCATTGCAATCTACTATAATGAATCTGCAAACGTAAATCTGAAGGACAGAAACCTAATTCAGATTTATGTTCTCAGCCCTTAATATATAGCCCATGACATTCAGTAGAATACCTTACAGAAAGGAAAGAAAAAAGCCTCAGGCAACGTTACAGGGTTAGTTTTACCTCAAGTTGATTTTTACTGACGAGATTCCTACCTGTGATAGATTTAATGGATAATGAATCTGCAAACGTAAATCTGAAGGACAGAAACCTAATTCAGATTTATGTTCTCAGCCCTTAATATATAGCCCATGACATTCAGTAGAATACCTTACAGAAAGGAAAGAAAAAAGCCTCAGGCAACGTTACAGGGTTAGTTTTACCTCAAGTTGATTTTTACTGACGAGATTCCTACCTGTGATAGATTTAATGGTTTCAGTGGATACCGTATGCCCAAGCAGGTCATACTGAACTAAACTGGAAGACTCCTCAGGAACTTCCACTGACTTCTCAGGTCCTTTCGTCCAGGTATAAATCATTTCACTCTTTGGATAAGCATCTACAACACATCATCAGTTTGCATAAATAGGAAACCTCTTCTCACACTTTTCTAGAAGCCCAATCCAAACCTACTGAAATCAAATGCCAAGACTCACACTAACAACTTTAGAAGATACCCTTCATGTTAAGTTACCCCCAAAAACCACCCTCAGAGGAGAATAAATAGGAACTAAGGTCATATGCCAAGTGTGACGCACAAATTCACTTCACATTTGAATGTGAAGTCTAAACACAAGTAATTTTTCTGGATCAGCCCTCACTGGGCATGTAAGGTTTATCTTTAAATTAGTTTAGAAATTTCTATTTAAAATTTTATCATTATAATATACTAATACATAAAAAAGAGCATGTATAGGGAAGATACATTCTGGAGACTGGGTGCACATTTCTTTACAGAAAAAGACTGATTATACTAAAAACTATAAAATTTTAAACTTGTGTTTAACATATTTGCAAGAAAGCAGCAGTAAAAAATTCACAATAACCCCAAAATAAGCACACCCAAAGAAACATTTTACATATAATACAAAAGACATAACTTAGGGCTAGCATTCAATCCCTACACAGCCCAAACTCCTGTTAAAATCAAGTTAAATCAGTCTTGCATTTGAAATGGCTACGTCTTATTTCAAGTTTCACTGAGGAAGATATCAGATTAGTGTCAAGTGCAACTTCTGCTGGTTGGTGATTCTGCCTGAAGAAATACGCCTGTGGAGAAACCCCCACATTTGAAGCTCCCCTATCGTATAGTTGATACCAAAGCCAATTCTGGCAGCATCTGGTCTCCAGTCTCACTGTAACAAGGATGAAAAACCTTATCAGAGTAGTGTCTTTAACATCCCCCTTGTGGTTGACTACCCAGCTCTATAAGCTAAATTTCTGCTACAGAAAGACCATGAGTAGCTTCTAGCCATTCTAACCTAAGGGCTCTGGGGTCAAAGAAAATAGATTAATGTCCAGCCACTGACTACATCGACGTGTAAAGCAGAGAAGTCAGCAACCAAGGAGGCTTAGAAAAGTGACAAAATAGTTAATGAAGTGCACTAACCATCCCCAGGTGCTCTCAGAGGTCTCTGCTACAGATTCAAATCACGGAATCATAACTACATCCCTTAGCTGTTAACGCAGTATGTCCTAAAATGTTCCTTCTAGCCAAAGTTTGGAGATTATCCAAAAATCTACATCTGATTTCAAACCAGAAAAGGAAAGTCATGTGCACTAAGATTCCTCTCACCAGTCTAAAAAATACTTACCTAGACTAAACTTGCCATGCAGACTCCCATTACAGGTGAGGAGACAGGAGACAAATAAATACAACTAAAGATCAAATCTTTCCTTGAAAACTACACATCTGATTTAGGATGTCAATGTGCCTCCACTGACATAGAGGAAGTCAAATAACCTGCTGCCCTTGGTGCCTTTTACCTGGCTCTTGGATGGCGAGACCGATCCCACCTTCTTTGTCTTCTCCAGAGAATCTCTCACTTCACTGAGTATCTAATTTCTCCCTAAGAATCAAGAAAAACTATGTATTTCTAGAAACCATGTAGCCAGAATAGTGGTGTTTAACATAACAGCAGAATTACTGCCTGCTTTTCAATTCTCTGCCTGGGTTTAATTTTTCAGGTCCTAAATAAAATTCCAAAGGAACTTAACAGGAGTTTTGTCTGCATAAGGATTGTATATCAAGACTAATATTCAAAAAGTTTAGTAATCATCCAAAATCTACTTCTACTATTTTAATTCTGCAGTTACAAGAAATTTGATAATTGTAACTTACAACTCCCAAATTTGAGAGGACAAGCATGACCATCCATGGGAAAATCCACTAATCTCATGGGACACTCTGCACTTATTGTAAGCCTATAATGGAACAAATTAAATAGTCTCTGGTTGCCATTTTGTCTAGGCAGTATAACTTTTTGCATACAGTAATTGTACGAAGCTGAACAAACAAGTTAGATACCTCATTGTGTACAGGATGGTGCCATTTCTCATTATTCTGAAGAGTTTATTTGGGGCTGTCATATTATGTGCAACAGACTTTTTCCCATTCCTGAAGAAAGTGTCAGGAGTCCACACCTTCGAAACCATCAAGTTATTAAGTCTTAAAATTTCAATAGGACCATCATATTTTAATCTTTTGTCTACCCATGTCTGACGGAAGAAGACATCCATTGTATACTCCTGCATTAAATTGCAGAAAAGCAAATATCAAATTCACATGTATAAGTGTTTTCTGTAAAAAAAAATAAATCCTTTGGGAGCAAAGAAATCAGTAGCAAAGAAAATGCTAAGCCCACTACACAAACATATTTACAGCAATTAACGTGTGTTGTGTACTTCCTAATAGTTTAATTTCCCACATTAGTCATATCAATAAATTGCTACACATATTTAATCATTAAGGAATAATTAATCTAATTAGGTTGCAGGAAGCAGGCAATTGAATTTGTAGTCAATCATATAACTGCAAACCAAATTATCTCTGACAATAAGAGTCAATAGTTTTTTAAAGAAAAGATATCCATGGGTTAATTCTGCTGCTCACTGAATTAAAACTACCAGGACAAATTATTACTTCCACTTTAAAGTCAGGAAAGAAAATTTACATTCAACTGACGGAAAGCAAGCTTTTAAATGAGAAAAGCTAAATATTTCCTTTGTCATGCCCACAAAACATGGATAAATATGCACATACACACATTGGGTTTTGACTATGGAACTTCCCCAGAAAAGCCATTCAGACATGCAAACAACAACTGCAGAAATGAAGACGCAGGCACATCATGAGAAATCATATATGAATGAATGGACAAAGGAACACATTTCTCATCTCTGGAAGGTAAAGCATTTCACAAAAAAAAAAAAATAATCATGGGGCACTGAAAATGGTAAAACAGAAAGCTTTAAGTCCTTTCTAACTTACAGTTGTCATTTTGCTTTTAAGCCAATCTTTTCTGACTTTATTTCAAGCTCTTCTGCGTAATGTTACCATTGAAACTACTTGTATGGCCATATCTACTCACATGGGCAAGGAGGCATGTCTACTAGTGCAATGCATCTTAGAACTGTATCTGTCTTCTTTTCTATGGCTGTATCCTCCACTGTGGCTTATAGTTAATCTATGAAAAGTCTCTTTTCTAGTGTCATTTCTTGCTGGTGACTTCATAGCTCATAAGTAGCAGTTTCTGATACTAGCTTCTACATGACAGACTTTGTAATACGAGATTTCAACCCTTTTCATTACACTGGGTACCAAAGCAACCCAGCTCTGAAAAGACATTCTGAACATCCTCTGTACTAAGGTTACATCACACTTTGCCACTTCAGCAAGTTTTAGGAGTGCAGCCACATTCAGATTACATTGGGTCACTAACAGATACATTAACTAAAAAGCATTCCAAAAGCAGTTCCTAGATCCCTGAATAGCCTCCTAACTAATCCCTAATGATGAAAATAGAAACTCCTCTTGTAAACTCTGCTTTTGCCAACTCCTTACCTACCTTCAGCCCATGTTCTCACACCTGCCTTCTCCAATATAACTAATAACTTCCCATGTGGCACCATGTCAAATGCTTCACTGAAACCTGAGAGATGCCATGCAGCCCTCATTTTAGATTTGAGGCACACATTACTAGATTTTCTTGTAGTCCTCGTCACACTGAACAGCATCAAACTATACGTGACAACCATTGAGGGGGTAAGATGCATTTCAACATGAGACTGCTGTCACGAATCTAGCCCTTGAAAAGATATCTTGCTATCACATACCTTTCCTTTGGTAGAAGCAAATCAGGTGCACCAGAAGTGCATGACAGCACCGCATGGGAAGAAAGTTACTGCCCTGAAACTGCCTTTCCCTTAAAAAAGTTCAGGACAAATATATAATGCACATATGGCTGTTATTTCCATGTGATTTCTTGGATATTTTATAAAAAGATAAACTGTTGTGTGATTTAAGGGTATACCACTGGATTACAGAAGGTGATGACAGTTATGCTGGATTTGACCTCAAATGAATGCAGATGTCATTCAGGCACAAATAACAGTACGTGCAAATGTAACATTTCTCTTCTGTGACTATTTCATGCATGTCATTTTGATGCTCAATTTCTGCAGACACTTATGAAAACTCTTATCAGTCAAACATTCACTGGAAGAGATGCTAAAAGGGGCACAAAGATCAGCAAAGGGCATTCATCTGAAATGAAAACGTCAACAAGTATTTGTGAAATGATGTCATTATTATTCACCTGAGAATAACACAAGTTTCAGAAAGGAAAAGCAATTTCAAAGATACTAACACGTTTTCCCCACAGTAGACTGACTTAGACAATCCCCGCAAGGCCTGATTCTGCCTCTACACCATGAAAGTCTGTTTTAAATCCTACAAAGTTAATGCCTTAAGCCAGCCAAAAAACAGTGAAAGTGTGACCAGAATCAGGCCTGATGTATCTAATTATAACCTGTAAATTAAGCTGTTACTAATCTTGTCTACTTTGCATGATTGACAGAACAGTACAGATGAAGCATCCACTCCTTACTGCAGCTAATGGTTTCTCAGAACCAGGAAATGGCATTTAATCCCAGAAATACATACCATTTCTACATCAGAAACAGGTCCAAAACTGGTGACATATATATCTGTTTTGACTTCAGTAACAGGACCTAATGTATGAGAAGGAAGTGAGCGAGAAAAACTGAATTTTGCCGGTCAACAATTCCTGTAAATGATCAGTTTATCACTTTCAGCAAGGAAGAGCAAAATACAAATACAGGTCATTTCAGGTGAGTCTCTAGTAACAAGCACTGCCCAATTACCTTTACCACACAAGTAAATCAAAGGCAGCATTTCCATGCAAATCCCCATTCAGAAAACCAATGTTGACTCAACGGATAAAAAACCAGATGCCAAAAAAATTAAAAGGCTCACTGAAAACACTATGCTAATTAACAAGAACCAAATTCAGGAAATCCGCATTCTCCAAGGCATTTATTGTTAACATTTGGTCCTACTGGTAATAACTGGACTACATATATTAGCATGCCATGTGCTGGGAAATTTAGTACTGCAGGATCAAAACAAGCATCCACAGCCTGAGATGCACTTAAGCACTTTAATACTAACAATCAAAATAAAAGTTGGATATCTAAGCATTTTTGAGGGTCTGAACCTAGGTCCAGATGCTACTACAAAGCTTGTCTTGAAAAAACTAGTGATACTTAGGACACTGTCCAAAACAGTGCAACGAGGACAGGTCTTGCGCTCTCACAACTGGATGCCACACAGTAACCATCAGAGAAAGCAGTTTCATTTTAACATATCATTTCCTTTACCACAGGACAAAGCACCTTGAAATTTCAGATGGGTATTCACTCTACAGTTCACTCACAGTTCCCTTTAATCCAAAGGACACATGCACTAACTAATTTCACTGGGATATATATCTGTTCCCAATGTAAAAGGCTAGAAAGCTGCTAATCATTACCAGTTATTATGATGATTCTGTGATCAAAGAATTAACAGTTTAATTCAGGTAATTAATTCACACAAAAATTTTAAAAAAATCATAGTCTACTGATGGTCTTACCAAACCGTACTGTTTGAAAAAAAATTTATGATCTACAAACTCACAGACAAAGCTTCTTAAACAACTACAACTGAAATTTCTAAAGAGGATAAGTGGTTTGAGTCTGTTAATTCATAGATTTGCAATCTAAAAATGAAAAGAGGAAAGACTTAAAGACTGTTAGCAGCAGCAGAATATGTCCCTCTTGCAAAGGAAAAAAAAAAAAAAACTAAAAAAATCACTGATGTCACTTTGAATCAAATGTTAAAAGAGTAAAAGAAATAAGCAACTGGAAAACAGGGAACCTATACTTCTTCCACCTAGAACAAGTGTCAAACTGTGAACAAAAAGTAAAATAAAACCATGTAAAATTATTTCACTAAACAGTTTGCAAGTTATGTAGAGAACAGCTAAGAATTTTTCAGCTAAATGTCAAAAAAAATGACTTTACTGGAAGTTAAGTTTCACAGAAGGACATCTTTGCTAGATAAAATCTAAAGAAAATTCAACCTACAACAGTTGGTAGCTCAGTCATCCCTGGAGAGTTGAATAGTTTGGCATGTCTGTCTTTAAGAGGTTTTAAGAAACTCCCAAGTTCCAGATAACACGCTTTCATACCATGCTGTTTGTTTTGCAATGGGTTACTCTCTGAACATGTCAAATGGAAGTTGCTCGCCTTTCTACAATCTACAAAAAATGAAGTGTTTAATAGGTCAGGGAAATCCATGAGTGCTTAGACCCCTCATTTTACTGACAACATAGTCCAATTACATTTCCTGAATATAATTATTTCTGGAGAGCAGAAGAGCTCCAAGAGATTGAAAAAACTCTTACTAGAGCTGCCAAGACACTGGAAGTGAAGATATTCATCTGCAGCTCTAGAAAACAGGTGAGAAAAGCCCAATCATACTTGTACATAGAAATAGAAGTTATCCAATTGTCATCACAAGACTGTAATTTATCTAGGGTTGGTTTAAATATATATTTATTTCACCTGAATTTGAAACATTTCTGAAATCAAAGTCCTATAAAAATGAAGAAGCCATTTTTCCACATAGCTCTAATAAGAAAATGTAGGAATTAGTCTCTAGTCAACAATAAGAGAATACTGAATATTGCACTCAGTTCCTAAATCCCTTTCAGGAACTGTTTTATTTGATAGTTCTAAGAAACTAAATAGGAATATTCCTCAAAAACAAACAAACAAAAAAAAAACCCACCACACCAAACCTTTAACTGCTTTCCTCTGGCGACACCTTCTTTTCTTTAGCTCTCAGAACACTGTAATTTTATAATCATATCAAATTAGGCAAAGGGATAGATTTTTCCCCACAGGCATGAGCTGCTTCTTCTCAGGCATCGATTTCTTTTGTTTTATTAAATGATTACAGCTTCATGGGCAATAGCTGTTCAGAGATTTTTTGCAAGTTTATTTTTTGGAGTTTCTAGAAAGGAGAGCTAAGACCAAGAAGCTCATCTTCAAATCAGCAAGCCTACGATTCAATGCTATTAGAAATCCTATAGCAGCAGCAGAACAGAACTAAAACTATACTTGAGTTCACTCTTCAGCAACTGCTATTCTGCTCTCAAACCTTTATTTATTAGTAGGACCCATGAGAAAGAAGGAAGCGGGAATTCTCAGACAACAATGAAGCCACAAATTAAGGCTTAAAGTTTACCTTTGGGTGCTTGCCTGACATGATAGCAGTGCAGTGACAAAACAAATGGTAAGATCACATTTCAGGCCACTAGAAAATGGCAGATAACTGAGGATCAAGAAATATTTTAGGCATTGTAACAGTTATCCATCTAGTACTGACATCCAAATCCTTGCTTTGCATCCAAAACCTCCATCAAACATGAAAATGTTTGATAGGAGTGAAGACAGCAGCAAGGGACAGTGAAGCTGATTATCTCCCTAATGCTTTTTCTGCAATTGCTGCCCTGTCACGCTCAATGTCTTCCACATACATTGTCAGTTCAAAACTGTTAAGGCCAAACCTTGGATTTTCTAGCACATCCCAGTATTTAATTCCAACCCAGGAGTATCTATGGTGACACCAAAACCTATCCCTTATTCTTCTTGTTCTAGAAGAAAACATAACTCCAGTTGGTAACAATAGCGGGGGTACAAATAGTGAGTCATGCTGCTTTTTTTAACTATTACTAATCGTGGGAATTCCTGTCAACGAGGAGGTGATCTGTAGTCACCTAACCTACTTTTACTGGTGATTTAAGCAGCCCTCCAAAATGAAGGTGCTGCACCAATTAACCAACTCGGGCTCTGCAAGCAGAAGATCCTATTAGAATTCTTAACACTCTATTATTGGCAATAAAATGCAGCAAGGCGTAAGAAGGCAAATTAACTCTAAATATGACCACTTGGGCTTATCCCTCAATGGATATTCAGAAAGCATCTATCCACCATAAATCTTCAGGAATGCTGAAGAACTATTTATAACATACTGGTGTGTATTTTTATGTCAATGAAATAGGAGGAGAGTCCTACACACTGCAGCAGGAACAGTTAAGTCTGAATCACTGCTTGCAAGATAATATACTTTAAAGAAGCTCAGGCAGGATTAAAAGCAACGCCTGCAAAAAGCCAGAATAGTTCAGTGTTAGATAGAGATGTTACATGTGGGCTGAAGAAGCGATGCCAGGCCCTAACCCTGCAAAGAGGAACATAAGACAGCTCTCCCATGCATTTTATGCCAGCATATGGGTTGAACTGCAGCACAGCTCCCAGTGAAAGACTTTGGGCTCCATTATCCCTGCGTCTCCATAGGCAACTGTCGCTGCAGAGATCTCCACTGTATGTAAACAGTCAAATCCCGCACAGGCTTCCTGTATATTGCAAATTTAGCCACGAAGAGTCACACAACTGATCGGGAACATTAGCAGTCTTAATCAGTGCAGTTATTGCTGCTAGTATAAGATCAGTCCCAGGACACATAAACTACATGAAATTATATTACATCAGTTCCTACAGCTACATATAAAAGCTACATCTACATGTGAAAGGTTTGGGGCTTTCTCTTTCCAAATTCTTGCTGCCTGAATAGGGTTGATACCTTTTAAGTGAATAAAAAAAAAAATTTAAAGCCATCAAATGAAGCATGTTCTCTTGTTTCATTCTATCAGAAAGAACAGTTGAGGAACCTGCTACATGTAAGATTTCTGTTAGGAAGCCAGAACAGCTAGGTAGAGCATTTAAAAAAAAAAATAATGTGGAATTCAAACATGTGGACTGCATTCTCTACCAAAAGACAAATACAACAAATGCAGCAGCGCACAATAGCCTTTGTCTCTACGTATGTTCTTTCATCAGCATGTCTGAACCCTGCAAAGGGAAAAATATACCTCCAGAAATGAGGAGATTACTGTCTCTTTGCCTGTTCAGAAGTAGATAATCTCTACTGAGACAGCCAACAAGCTTGACACTTGTGCCAGTTTTCAATGATGTGGACACCTGTCTACTAAGAACTGGACTAAGAATATCAGCTAATTTTATACAGGTCACTGAACAACTGACAGATGGTAATGACTTCAAGCATTACTAACATGGGCCAAATTCAAATCAACCACCTGCAGGTATCTAACACCATATCCTGTTAAGCCTTTGAGTCATCTACTCTCACTAGCTGCTGAAGACTGGACAACAGCCCAAAAAAACCCCAAACAAACAAACAAAAAACGAACAAAAAAAAAACCCCACCCCACCTAATCAGCTTCACTTTACAATGCTTACTTCAAGTCCACTTGCAATCGGAAAATAAAAATAAATTACAAGATCTATCATGCTGAGCAACAGAACCTTGAAAGTACATGAGTTCCTAATAAGAGCAGATAACCACATAGATAATTTTCTTTTCTCTACAACCAGAAAATTGTCTTTGCTCTTCAACTTTATTCTGTGTTTACTTTCTGTCTAAAGTCACTCCTCCTGCATTGACAGGAAAAGAAACTCTTCAGAAATGCTGTTCATCAGCTGAACATCACACAGCCTAGAAAGGGCAGAGAAGCCCTCTCCTACCCTTAGGGGAGAAGATGGCCAACATACTTAAGTCCACCAGGTGTTCACAGGTATGAGATCATGAGAAAGAATATGAAAAGATGAAGAAAAGTAAATGGAAAATTAATGAACATGGTCCTGTTCCTTCTACTCATGAGCCAGCGTACGTGGCAAGTGCCAAACAGAACGCCACAGATCTATCACCATTTCGCTAGCTGAGAGTGAGACGTGCAGCTCATGCCAGACTCTACCTCACACAAATAAACACAACCCAAGAGGAGAAAAAGCTCCAGCTTTCACCGACTGAAGAGCAGCTACACCACAACAAGCCAGGAACATGCTGTGGGCAATACTGTCAGCCTGTTCAGAGCCAATGTTAGTGGGTTGTGCAGTCAACCAGAGAGCCTTGGGCAGGACACAAGGCACACACCACCTTCTTTCTCTGGTCTGGCCATAAAATTGGCCATTAAAAGCAAGATGCTAGAGATGAGACATTCTCTAAAAGGCACAATTCATTAAAATTAGCAGATACATGGCAGCACACAATGATGCTGCCCTCACCAGCTTCAGTCCCTCTATTCCTTCTTACTTCCCTAGGTGCAGGCTTAAACGTGATGAGTTACTGTATCATTAAAGTTTCAAAGACACTGCTGTATTTGTTAAAGTTACAATCCAATAAAGGTCTGAATTGGATCTTGCAGGCCTTACTTACCTAAAGAAGTTGCTCGGGTAGTCTGCAACCATGCAAGCATTTCAAATGGCAAATCAGGCCCAGGCCTTTTGCTTCAAGCAAATAACACTCCTTTTAAAAAGTCTCTGAACCTCTACCGTCACTTCAAAAATAATCACCAGTACAAAAGTAACAAGGGGATTTTCAAGCTTTTGCAACTTTCTATAGTTTTTCTTTGTGTCATACATAAAACTTTTAAAAGCAGATGAAAACTGGAGTCAGGATATAACTAAAATGCTTTTGCTTCAGTGTTTTACAGATGAATGAAAATAGCACTGTGGTAACACTCCTGAAGTTTTCCAGCAGATAATGCTTTTTAATTAATCACACTACAAGTGGCTTCTGTAAACACCCTACTATTATAGAGTGGTTTGACCAGGAAACCCACATGCACTACAAATTGCATTCTGAAATTTAGGCTAATGATATAATTTTTGTAGGGAATGGAAGTGACTTCATTTCCACCACCCTGTTTTCAAACATCACACAGCATTACTTTATCTATTAGTCCCTAATACCTTCCCTCTACTGAAATTCAAGACTTTAACATTTAAAGTCTTCCTGACAGCACTTGGGGGTCTTTTCTTTCCTACACGAAACTGCCCGTTCTGCTTTGTTTCATTAAATTTCTAGGTGAAATCTCTTTGCTTCTCTCTCGCTTCTTCAGATTCCACCTCCCAAACTTAATGGGAACTTTCACTTAAATAGTCTTTAATAACCTTTTCCATAAACCCTTCTGGTTTTGTTTATTACACTATCAAACATCACAGTGCTTAGTAAGTGACAGCAACTTTTCAGGTTTTTTAAATCCATTTAATAAAGTGAGTTTGTAATGAGAGGTGTCAATCCAATGCCATGGGGAACTTCATTCTTCCATTAACCCTCAACATAACACCATACTCCCACATAAGAAGTACCAAGACAAGTTTCCATGTACTCGCTGAAGTTCAAAACCCCCCTGAGAGACCATTTCCACATTTGTAAGTGCACTCAGGCAACTTAACTTCTCCTCCGCAACTGCCAAAAATTGTGTTAATTGATGATAGTGTGGAGAATCTGCATCCAGTTTTAGGAAATCTCCAAAATTTAATGTTTTCTACTTCGCCCGGCATGTGAAAAATCTTCATGAGTTGTTATTTGAGGCAAGTCTGGAAGATGCCAGCAAAATTCAGAATTTGGCTACCTCCCCAAGTCTGATTTTAAACATCATTTGTGCCAGAATTAGAAATATTTTCATTAATTTGAAGTTTAAAATCAGCATCAGCCAGACCTCTGTGCAGCCTTTTGTTCTTAAAATAAAACCATCATTTCATTTCAAGCCATGTGAAAACTAGATGGTGAATCAGCTTCAAGAACAAAACAAAAATAAATATTCTGCTGTTAGTCAGAAAGCGATGTAGTTTTAACATTACCAAAACACACTACACTTTCCATCTCTAAATATTTCCATCCCCTCTGACATTTTGTTTGCTAGCTATAAACTACTGAGTGACCCACTTTCAAGATGCAAGTCCCACTTGTCATAAAGATTCATCAGAAAAAAAAAAAAAGGTGGTGTATATTTTAATGCCTAATCCACAGTTATTACTCTGAGTTACATCAAAAAGTCAAATCTGACCAATTGCAGAAATTTCCTTCTTTGGTTGGTTTTGGTTGTTTTTTTTTTAAAGTTGTTCTTTTCAAACCAGGTAAAGATAACTTTTGCTATAAGGAGATAGGGAGGCAGGCATCATTTTCAAAAAATAAAGCTTTTTTTTCCCCCCCATGTTTTACTTACAAGTTGAAAACTCAAAGATCAGTGGTTTAAAGGAATGAAGATGCAAGAAGCAATATAATATCCACTCTGTGAAATATTCACCCAGAAATGTTTTCCGCAGGCTGAAATCTGACAGTTTTTTTCCTCCCCCTATCATTTACTTCAATATCGCCATTATGAATGTTCAATGATACAATGAACTTTTTCTCCTTGATATAGTATTTTGCTGAGAGCCTGAAACACTTTTTTTGGGTAAAAAGATCTACTCTTGCAAAATATCCTGCAAAGGACGACTGTATTAAAATAAAAATCAACATAAACTGTATCTCATATTACATATTTAGTAGTTGTTTAATTTTGGAAATCTGATAATGCTCATAAAGCATCTTTGCTAGATGACTAATTAGTTGGCATTCAACCTAAAATGACGCCAAACATAGCACATCTCTTGTACGCGTGCAGAAGTGTCTGTAACCTCTCTGCAGAGACTAAATTGCAAAAGGCTACTGGTTCCCAATGATTCCTCTGGATGCCAATAAATTTAGCTCCCTTTGCACTTAATGTGCAAGCTAACTTACAGAATGCCTTATTTATTCCACACACTCAAACTAATAAAGAAGTGATCACTATGTCAGGTGTTGTCCTTTTGACAGTCACGATCATGCATGTGAGCACTGTCTATGGCATGTGGGGAATGTGTTGGCATACATGTCAGTGTAGATGGATCACGTGTATGAAGAAGGTACTTTCAGAGGAGGAAAAAAGTATTTTGCAACATAAACCTACACAAGGATCTCATTCAAACCTGTATAGGAAACAGCCTATGAAACGCTCGTTACAGCTTTGTGCATCATGAGGAAGACTGTAGCCCTTTAAAGAAAAACAAAATCTGTATTTTTAATATTTTTATTTCAGATTACAAAATAAACTTTTATTTTGTCTTGATCCTAATGATTTTTGGTTCCAAGTCCCTACACAGTAACATCAAAACCAATAAAGAACAGCAAGCCTGTCTGCTTCTTCAGCAGCACAAAACTGCACCTTAAAAACCTGGGGCACAAAAGGGGCACAAAACCCCTGCATGCAGAGCACACGTAAAGGCAAAATCGAGACTCCTCCACTTCTAATTCCTGTACAGCAATTAAATCTACCACTTTTAAATCAAAGCTAGAATTCAGGCAACTGTGGTAAAGAACTGGTGTGCTCAGGCACCTGAGCTCTGGTTTTCCCTAACTATTGGAACAGAACCCATCGAAGACCTGACCCGTCAGGCTAGTAAAAGTACATTTGTTTCTATTAGGAGCCGTTTGAGCATTTAGGGCTCAAAAACTGCCAAGAACCAGAAGAATCTGGATGTCAGTCAGGTCCCTCCATCCCCACCAAGCCAACGCACACCGATTTCAGTGCCTTTTTTTTTTTTTTTTTTTTTTTTTCCTTCTCCCCAGCGCCACAGCAGCAGCGCCCCGGCTGTGGGCAGAGCCGCGAGGCGGGGGCTGAGCCCGGGACC